>NW_021703768.1:50147942-50324677 GCF_005190385.1 Monodon monoceros
AGAAACTAACAAAACAATGTAAAGCAATTATACTCCAATAAAGATTTAAAAAAAATGTTTGGTGAAATGATGAGATGTAGGGGAGAGATGTAGAAGTTGGATGGCAATAAATACAAATCTCTGTGGGTTGTTGTTACCTCCTAGGATGCAGAGCAAGAGCCATTGGGAAATGTTAATTCACTTAAAAGCTGGAGTCCCTTAGAGGAAAAAGTAGGCAGAACACTCTATGACATAGATCACAGCAAGATCCTTTTTGACCCACCTCCTAGAGAAATAAAAACAAAAATAAACAAATTGGACCTCATGAAACTTAAAAGCTTTTGCACAGCAAAGGAAAACATAAACAAGACGAAAAGACAACTCTCAGAATGGAAGAAAATATTTGCAAATGAAGCAACTGACAAAGGATTAATCTCCAAAATTTACAAGCAGCTCATGTAGCTCAATATCAAAAATCAAACAACCCAATCCAAAAATGGGCAGAAGACCTAAATAGACATTTCTCCAAAGAAGATATACAGATTACCAACAAAAACATGAAAGGATGCTCACCATCACTAATCATTAGAGAAATGGAAATCAAAACTACAATGATTGGGCTTCCCTGGTGGCACAGTGGTTGAGAGTCTGCCTGAAAAATCAGGGGACACGGGTTTGAGCCCTGGTCTGGGAGGATCCCACTTGCCATGGAGCGGCTAGGCCCGTGAGCCACAACTGCTGAGCCTGCGCATCTGGAGCCTGTGCTCCGCGGCAAGAGAGGCCACGATAGAGGCCCGCGCACTGCGATGAAGAGTGGCCCCCGCTTGCCACAACTAGAGAAAGCCCTCACACAGAAACAAAGACCCAACACAGCAAAAATAAATAAATTAATTAATAAACTCCTACCCTATCTTCTAAAAAAAAAAAAAGCTACATTGATTTATCACCTCATACCAGTCAGAATGGCCATCATCAAAAAATCTACAAACAGTAAATGCTGGAGAGGGTGTGGAGAAAAGGGAACCCTCTTGCACTGTTGGTGGTAATGTAAATTGATACAGCTACTCTGGAGAACAGTATGGAGGTTCCTTAAAAAAACTGAAAATAGAAGTACCATACCACCCAGCAATCCCACTACTGGGCATATACCCTGAGAAAACCATAATTCAAAAAGAGTCACGCAACGGAAGAGACCACGACAGTGAGAGGCCCGTGCACCGCGATGAAGAGTGGACCCCACTCACTGCAACTGGAGAAAGCCCTTGCACAGAAACAAAGACCCAACACAGCCAAAAATAAATAAATAATAAAAAAAAGAGTCATGTACCACAATGTTCATTGCAGCTCTATTTACAATAGCCAGAACATGGAAACAACCTAAGTGTCCATCGACAGATGAATGGATAAAGAAGATGTGGCACATATATATATTGGAATATTACTCAGCCATAAAAAGAAACAAAACTGAGTTATTTGTAGTGAGGTGGATGGACCTAGAGTCTGTCATACAGAGTAAAGTAAGTCAGAAAGAGAAAAACAAATACTGTATGCTAACACATATATATAGAATCTAAAAAAGAAAAAAAATGGTTCTGAAGAACCTAAGGGCAGGACAGGAATAAAGATGCAGATGTAGAGAATGGACTTGAGGACATGGGGATGGGGAAGGGTAAACTGGGATGAAGTGAGAGAGTGGCATGGACATATATATGCTACCAGATGTAAAGTAGATAGCTAGTGGGAAGCAGCCGCATAGGGAGATCAGCTCAGTGCTTTGTGACCACCTAGAGGGGTGGGATAGGGAGGGTGGGAGGGAGATGCAAGAGGGAAGAGATATGGGGATATATGTTTATGTATAGCTGATTCACTTTGTTATAAAGCAGAAACTAACACACCATTGTAAAGCAATTATACTCCAATAAATATGTTAAAAAATAAAAATAAAAAAAAGCTGGAGTACTTCCGAAATGGATGGTGTTGGTTCACAGCTGACCTTAAGAGGTGATGGTGTAGCAGGTAAGGTAAATTCAAGCGATTATGAACAGAGGAAGCTCCTGATGACTTTATGTCCCTTTCCTTCCTGAACTCTTACCTACTGGCTTATACTCCATAACTTCTGGGGTGGAGAGAACCCAATGCCTTAAAGACTTTATATAGATACTCTTAGGCTTCCAGTTTCCAGAATCTTAGACCTTCCAAGTGAGTAAGTAAGTAAGACTTGACTTGGCAGTGTCTTTACATCTGTGACTTTATCTTTTATTTGGATTCCATGTCCAAATAAAATGTCACTTAGGATTTTGTCTCTATGGATCTGGCTTGTTGGTTGGCCTGAGACATCTCTTGCTTTAAGGAGCGTTGTGCTGTATCCAGCTATAACACAAAATCTGGTATCCAGTCCAGAGGTGATGAGTATGCTGTGGGATAACAAGGGTCTTTTTTCCTTTTACCCCACCTGACCCTTCACATCCTTACCCATGAAGGGGAGGGTGGCCCTTCAGTTCAAGGCAATCTGTATGAACTAGGAGAGAAGTTTGTATTTTCTGTAAATGCCATTTCAAAACATCCAAGGGTAGATCCAGGGGTAGAGCCGGGAGTGATCTTCTTGACCTTATTACAGGGATAGTGTCAGGACAAAGCCCCAGGGACCAACCACTTGATGAGAGGGATTTCAGGCTGGCTTGATATTGGTTTTGTATGAACTAAGAGGCAACTTGATGGGAAAAGTATAGACATGTTTTTAATCTTTATCTTATTACTTGCATCCTGGATCTGCTCAGCTGCTAGCAAGATTCTAACCTTTTTGGTGTGGGGGCTGAACCTGGGTCCCCTTCTGGATGGATGTTTGGTGCTCTGGTTAAAATGCTGCAATGCAGAGAAGGAGCAGAGCCCTGCACGTGGACCCCGAAGACAGAATTATAGGAGGGTGCTGGAAATACTTCCTGCAGCTCTGTCGAAGAGCCTGTGAAGTGACCTCACAAGCCTCTGCCCAATTTTGTCACCTTTCCCAAGGCAGCCCTTAGAGTCGCCATAGGGGACTGGGCTGAGGATGTTATGGGAACAAAACATATGAGAATGACAGTGGCAGTTTGCTAAATTCCTGAGGTGTCCGGGAGAAACTTACACTCATTTTTCTTGTTCTTGTTGTTGTCATTGTCCCAGAGAGTGAGCATTCATTCAGCTTTGATTAAAATGTGCCCTTTTCCAACCACGAGTTTATTTGTGCCTTAGTCAAACAGACGAATCCCTTAGAAGATATTATCAGGCTGGTGCAGTGAGAACTATTATGAAACTGTGACAGTTTCAAGACAGAGAGGTCTGAAGTAGCTGGCATGCTGTTGTTCATAATTCAGGAGCATTGGCAGAAGTCTTAGAAAATGAATGGATTTTCTTAACCTTATTACTTGCATCAGCATTAATAAGCCCTCTTTTTTTTTCTTTTTTAAGAAGGAACATTCATTTCCACATTTCTATACAAAATATTTTCCCAGGGCTCTTACTATAATTTTAATAGTCACTTATGTAATAAACTTAAGATATTTCTGAGCATAGTTTTTACTCACAAACTAACCAGTTCCAGTTTGCCTGCTATTGGAAGCCTGAATAGGAGGAGCAAAGGACTCGAAAGAAATGACCAGACTCCATGCCCTTAGTCTCCATGTATGGGTTCCTCCTCAAGTTGCTTACAATGACCTGTGTATTCTGCTATTTCAGTTACCCATATTAGGGCAAGTAACCAGCTCATGGGCTGGTTACTGACAGAGTGAGATAAAAATGAGAAGGTTTGTTGAAAGCAAGGCATCTAGTAACTGTTTTTCATAGACAAGGCAGCAAAACCAACTCATTGGATTCCCAAGGTTCAGCAAGTCCATCCTTGAAAGATCAGAGACTGGAGTTCTAGAATCTTCCTGCTTGAATAGGCAGTGTTCAAAATCACTGATACACATACACTTTTCAGTGCAGTAGTTAGGGGTCAATCCAAAGATTTTACCGAACTACAATTAAAAAGGGCTGACTTTGACTTTCCATTATAGGATGGATTAATTATCTGGAGAATATATCCTATCAGAGAATACAAAAAATGCTTATTAAAATGTATTTTAAAATGACAAAGCTGGCAGGAAAGTAAGGGAAATTATACTAGGTTAGAAACAATGGGAAAGTGTGAATCTAGACAGATAAAAGAATTCTGGAACTGGCCTTTACCTGGGGGTATTTGTATAGTGGGTCACACTTTAATGGGCCACACTTATGCATGGGCAGATAAAGGCTGAGTCTGAGGAGGGTAGAGGTCAGATCAGAGGCTCTTGAATAAGGCTGGTTCTCCTTTAAGAGTACTAAAAAAAAGCCCACTGCACAGAGGTAGCTGGAGAGATACTGTCTGCTTTTGCCTTATCTCTGGGTGGAGTGAGGAAACACATTTGTCCAGAAAATTCCTAATTTCAACTCCACAGTCACATGAGTTTGAAGACAGAAATCATACTCTCCGTGGTATCCATAGAAAGTTTAGTCTAAAGTGCCACTGGATTGGTTGTACCTCCAGGTACCTGGCATAAAGAAACAAATCTCTAGAGGAAAACATTTTAAACCAAGACTTCAAAGAATTCCTACAGGTAAATTTTTGCAAAACGTGATTGCAAAATTAAAAAAAAAAATCACAAAACAAATGAAAAGTAAGCCACCATAAACAAGAGCCAGCTGAAAGAACAAATAACAGAATCAAACTTCTGAGAATAGAGATGTTGGAATATTCAGATATCAATTTAAAATTATCATGTTATAATATTGTCTAAGGAAGTAAAAGAAGGTATGACAAAGGAACACATATCTATTGAAAATAATCAGATATTTGAAAAAGAACTGAAAGAGAACTTTTATGAATAAAAAATATAATAACTCCAAGTAGAAATGCTATACAAGTTCAACAGCAGCTTAGACAAAAATGAAGGAAAGTACACCTGTTTGTAAACTGGAGGGTATCTCTAAAGAAATCGCTCAGAATGAAGCATAGAGAAACAGATGGAAAATATTACAGGGAAATTTAATAAATATTGGAATCACAGTAATAATGTCTAATTTGTTGTACTAAGAATGAAGGTGGAACCAAGTCATTGGATAACAATTTATAAATCAGGAAGGAGGATGATGAGAGTAAAAACATTCTAAGATCATTATGTCTTTGTAAAGATTGTAACGATATTTAGACCTTAGTAAATATAAGTATTGATATTAAATTTTCCAAGGCAATCACCGAAGAATGGAAGTAGAGTTTGTATCTTCCAATCTAAGAATGGGAAAAAATAGAATAAAGGGGAAAAATAGGAAATAAACCTCAATCAGTCCTAAAGAAAGCAAGTTAGAAGGAGGAGAAAAAAACAAGAACATGGAAGATATGGAGGCAAAGAGGAAGCACAAACAAGGCAGTAGAAAGTAATCCAGTTATATTAGTAATCATATAAGTGTAAATGTGCTAAACAGCCTAGTTAAAATACAAATATTTTCAGATTGAATTCTTAAAAATCCTACAATTTTCTGTTGACAGGAGATTGAACGTCTCATGCAGTTTATAAGAATATAGGAAGAGTAAAAGTAAGGGAATGGAAAAAGATATGCCAGGAAATATAAAGCAAAAAAGAAAACTGGTGTAGTTATATTAACTAGAAAAAGTGGACTTTAACGTAGAAAACCCTACTAGAAATAAAGACGCTTACTATATGTTGATAAAAGTTTCAAGTTTTCAGAAAGATACTGATAATAATTTATAATGTAGAAGTGCTTAATAACATAGGTTCAAAATACATAAATCAAACTAAATGTAAAATCAAACTAAAATATGAGCAGAAATCAACAAATCAGCTATCATAATGGGAGAATTTAATTTTCCTCTCTTGTAACTGATAAATAAAGCAGAACAAAATCAATAAGGGTATAGAAGATTTGAAAAATATAATCAACCATCTTGAGCTAGTTATATTTTTTTAAGACAGACTTTATTTTTTAGAACAGTTTTAAGTTCACAGCCAAATTGAGTGGAAAGTACAGAGATTTCCCATATACGTCACACATTCATAGCTTCCCCCCATTATCAATATCCCCCACTAGAATGGCACAGTTGTTTGTTACAATTGATGAACCTACACTGACATTTCATTTTTACCCAGTGCCTGTAGTTTACAATAGGGTTCATTCTTAGTGTTGTACATTCTATGGGTTTGGATAACTGTATAATGGCATGCATCCATGTCTTTATACAATTATCTTTTGAACACTGCTTCCAACAATGGGAGGAAAGAAATATATTTCTAATATATTTTTAACTATTTAAAAATATGTATTTTTCCTAGCTCAAGGAACATTTACAAAAAATGAACATGTTCTAAGCCATAAAGCATGTTTCAACAAATTTTAAAGGCGGTTTCTTGTATGCTGCATTCTCTGACCTCAGCTTAGAAGAGCTTAGAAGAGAAACTCATGTAATGATACTGCAAAGGAGTCAAGCTTTTTATAAAGTTATCTGCTTTTCTTAATACCTGGTTCTATTAAACAGACAAGGCATAGGCCAATTTCTCTTTGAAGACAGTGTGAAATATGAGATCAAAGGGAAGATCTTATTTGTGGGAAGGTGAGGAAAAAAAATGATGCTAGAAACTTCCCTGTGATCCAGGCATGTTATCAATTTCTAGTTTCTTGTGCTACAGAGGTATTTCAAAATTTTGTAGTCTTACTGCTGTGCAAAACTGAAAATGCTAATATTTTCAGGTTGTTTTAAAAATTAAAAATTTAGTTCATAAGGAACTAAAAGGGGGTGAAGGCACTCAGATAAAAAGAACAAATAGTATCTGAAACCCCCCAGAATATAGCACCAAAGAACGGCTTTTGATTTTTCTCTTATAAGATGTCAATTATTATTTCAATCAGGCTGATTTACTTTTCTTATTTTAACCTTTTCCCATGGCCAGCTTGAAAAGAATTACATTGTTTAAACAGATTTTAGTGCAATTCTTCAAAAGAGGGGTTGTTCAGGGTTTGTTTTGTTTTGCTTTGTTAACATTCAACAAATAGCATTTTGCCTTTGTGTTGTTCTGCTGATTTGATGCAAAGTCTCTCTAATCTCAAAGCCTTTGGGATTGCATTTGCTTTAAGCTTTACGTAATATGAATTCAATAGATATACCTGTTAAATTTTAACGTTATATAGGGATTTATAATTGTTGAAAAAATATTTCAGAAACCTTAAATATAAATGCCGAAGCCAAAATTAGATTATCTTTAAGTTAATCACTCTAAGCCTCAGTTCTTCAGCTTCAAAAAAAAATTGTGTTGCTCTTGTCATAAACTGTCCTATTAATATAGCATAGTTTAAATTTTTTGATATAAAAATTTGAAACATTAATGAATTATTATTATAGCAGAAATCAGGTAACAAAAAGTAATAAAATTACTTCAGTAGCATCTTAGATCTAAAGTAATTTGAAAAGAACCATAAATAGAGAATAAGAGAAAATATTTCAAATATGGGTTCAGGAAAATATTAAATAAAGTTCAATGAAATTCTCTATAGTTCTGCATCTAGCATTATTCTGGTTCCTATGAGGCTTATTAAGAAAGTAAGTAGCATGATTTTTAAGTTATATTAGAATTAACCAAGTGTTAAATTGGGGTTCATGAGAACAGCAAGATTCAGGGTAGGAGAGAATGATATGAGTTGGAGACGTTAGGAAGTTACATAAAATAAATAGGTGTCCTTGAAGGATAATAAGTCATATGTGAAAAAAGAGGCCAAGGGAGGAACAATGAGGAGAGGGGAACAGAATGAATATGTTGTGTTCTATATGGGATGGTAATTTTCTTCAAATTCACTCATCCTTAGAGAGCATCTGATAAAAATACTCTCCTTTAAAAGGCAAGTTACCTCCAAATATATTTGAATTTATGTGCATGGTCTTTTAATTCCATAAGAGAGGTGAACCATCACAGTTGCAAAAGTATCATAAGGATTTTTATGTTGATCATTCTTTTTATCATTTTTAATGTGGGAAACCCCTGTTAAAAATTTCTCATAAATCTGGTAGTGCTTGGAAAGTTGTTGCTTTTTTTAGAG
The DNA here is from genome assembly GCF_005190385.1 of Monodon monoceros. NCBI lineage: Eukaryota > Metazoa > Chordata > Mammalia > Artiodactyla > Monodontidae > Monodon > Monodon monoceros. The sequence goes on from NW_021703768.1 coordinate 50,156,019, forward strand.
ACTCCTTTTGTTTGTGTGTGTAATTTTGAAACCATTTTTCTCTTTTTTGAATTATTAGAAGGGTGAGACGTTGGAAACATCAAGGATCATACATAAGCCAATTCAAAAAACATTACTTCAGAGACTTTGGGGGAAACATGAAATATCTGCCAGTGAACCAGCAGGCAGGTGATGTGATGTTTGCCAGAATGCTGCAGGAACTGTAATGAACATGACTTCCAAATACACTTGTTATTATTCAAATCAGAAAATGGTAACCTCATTTTCTGTCTCAGTAGAATCCCTCTATTATGATGGTTGTACATTTTATAGATGTAGAAAGTCTTTTTTTTTTTCTTTTTTTAAATTTTATTGGAGTATAGTTGATTTACAATGTTTTGTTTCAGGTGTACAGCAAAGTGAATCTGTTATACATATATCAACTCTTTTTTAGATTCTTTTCTTATATAGGCCATTACAGAGTACTGAGCAGAGTTTCCTGTGCTATACAGCAGGTTCTTGTTAGTTACCTATTATATATATAGTAGTGTGTCTATGTCCATCCCAAACTTCCAGTTTTTCCCTCCCCCACCCATTGCCCCTGGTAACCATAAGTTTGTTTTCTACATCTGTGATTCTATTTCTGTTTTGTAGATAAGTTCATTTGTACCTATTTTTTAGATTCCACATATAAGCGATATCATATGATATTTGTCTTTCTCTGTCTGACTTACTTCACTCAGTATGACAATCTCTAGATCCATCCACGTTGCTGCAAATGGCATTATTTCATTCTTTTTTATGGCTAATATTCCATTTTGTTTATGTACCACATCTTCTTTATCCATTCATCTGTCTATGGACATTTAGGTTGCTTCTGTGTCCTGGCTACTGTAAGAAGTGTTGCAGTGAACATTGGGGTGGATGTATCTTTTCGAGTCATGGTTTTCTCTGGATATATGCCCAGCAGTGGGATTGCTGGGTCAAATGGTAGTTCTATTTTTAGTTTTTTAAGGAACTTACGTACTGTTCTCCATAGTGGCTGTATCAATTTACATTCCCACCAACAATGTAGGAGGGTTCCCTTTTCTCCACACCCTCTCCAGCATTTATTGTTTGCAGAGTTTTTATGATGGCCATTCTGACCAGTGTGAGGTGATACCTCATTGTAGTTTTGATTTCTCTAATAATTAGTGATGTTGAGTATCTTTTCATGTGTTTTTTAGCCATCTATGTGTCTTCTTTGGAGAAATGTCTATTTAGGTCTTCTGCCCATTTTTGGATTGGATTGTTTGTTTTTGTGATATTAAGCTGCATGAGCTGTTTGTATATTTTGGAGATTTTTAGAGACTCCTTGGTAGACAAATTAAATGGTGGTGGTTGCCGATTTTTTTCCCAACACGCTTTAGGAGATGCAGTAACTGGCGGAAGGGGGCAATTCAAAGATGAAAGAGAAGACTTGAAGTATGAAAGGTCATCCTATTGATTAGCAATAGGGTCAAATTTTCATCTGAGCAAGAGCTGATTCATCATAGGAGATAGGCTTCTGAGAACCAACACAGAACAAAAAGCTTCTGTTTTTTTTTGTTGTTGTTTTTTTGTTTGTTTATCTAAAGAATTTATAAATGTAACCTATGTGCTTCCATGTTGTGCTGAGTCCAGAGGCATAGGGCTTCTCAATTTAGCTCCCTACCCGAGTTGCCCTTTTGCCCCTGTGAGATCTAAACATTTTGGGGGCAATTATTGAGAACTTATTAGTAGTCTAGAATTTTTCAGTTTTTGTAAATATTCTCTGAATATTCAAAAGTAGTGTATATGCTGTGCAAATACAAATTTTGGTATATACCTCTTATTAATTCTATTATATTAATTTATTTGTCAAGAACTGAGTTATATAAAATCTGTGGTAATTGGACTATGTATATTTATGATTTATCATTGTTTTTCTGATAATTTGGTTTTATTATATCATATTTTATTCAGCCTTCTGATTTTTTAAACATTTCTTTGTTTCCCTTTTATTTTTCTGTTGTTTAGGTTTTCTTGGCAATTTTCTAGTTTTGCTTGACATTTCTATTCTTCTGGTGGTTATTTGAACTCATATTTTTCTCTCTATGTTAAAAATAGCATTTTATAGCAGCTTGAGTGCCCACACCATTCCAGTTAGCAAGCTGAGTCTCTTACATATATTATTTAATTTTTGCAACAGCCCTGTGGATATTAATACCCCAATTTATTGATGAGAAAATGAAGTTAAGTCATTTGCTTGAGAACACAAAGCTAATAATTGGCAGGACCAGAGTTTGAACCCACTCCTCCGTGGCTTCTTTTATCCACTAAATTCTATCATCTCCTTAGTTTAAAATATTTTTCACTCTGTCTTTTTTCCCATCACAACTTGTTTTAACTAACATGAGCTATTAGATCTAGAACCTTATATTAGTTTCTTTCTTTAGGTATAAAGTTTTCTTTTAAGGGTTATTTATATTTACATTAAATTTCACAATAATCTTGATAAAACTACTTAAACAGAATATGACATTTTACTGGTTATATTGCTTTCCTTTCTTTGCAGTTAATCAATTTTTGCTGTCTTTGAGAGATACTCTTCTATCTTCTTAAAATTTAAAACTTTATTCAGAATCTCTAAAGTTGTGCCTCTTTAATTTTTCTATACAATTAAATATATTAGGGTACTAAATGGACCTTTTCTATGTGAAAATTCATATCTTCTTTTCTTTTCTCTTTTAAATCAGGGATATTTTCTTCTATTATTTATTTAGTTGTTGCTTCTCCTCTGGCCCTTCTCTCCTCTTAAAGTACTTTTCGCTAGATGTTCTGGATACCTCCCATGCTGACAGTATTTTGTTTAGTGTATTTATCCTTCTTTGTAAATTTCCACTGAATTCTGGGAGCATTTGCAAACATGTCTTGTAATTTATTTGCTTGTTTTTGGTGTTATCTAATTAATTTCACTTTACTACCTCCAGTAAAATTCATCTCTCTTGATTTTCACATGAAAACTGTTTTTCCTAACTCATGTCATTCTTTTTTTATACAGGCAAATACTATTGAGAGCACAAATAAATTACTTTCTGCAAACTTTAAAGTATTTGTAATAGTACAGTGCAGTTGTTATGATCCCCCAAATTGTTCACTTTCTTTTAAACTACTAAAATGTTTCTGTTGTCTAGTAATTTTTTTTCATTTTTCATCCTCACAGGTGGATGTATTTTTTTTTAATTTTTGAATTTTATTTTATTTATTTTTTTATACAGCAGGTTCTTATTAGTTATCCATTTTATACATATCAGTGTATACATGTCAATCCCAATCGCCTAATTCATCACACCACCACCCCCCCATCACCACTTTCCCCCCTTGGTGTCTATACGTTTGTTCTCTACATCTGTGTCTCAATTTCTGCCCTACAAACCAGTTCATCTGTACCATTTTTCTAGGTTCCACATATATGTGTTAATATTTGTTTTTCTCTTTCCGACTTACTTCACTCTGTATGACAGTCTCTAGGTGGATGTCTTTTATGTCTAGTAGCCACAGTTGAGCTGTGTTCTGTCAGAGATCATTTCTTTAGCTCCTATAGTTCCAGAAAAAGAGGAAAGTAGAAGTTTGTATTTTTTGATGTTTCAATTTTGTCCATGAAAGAGAGGCGTAGAAGCACTTTGATGTCTGGAGCCTTCATTATTATAGCAAAGAATTCATCTATTCAACAAGTATTTACTGAGGGCCAGCTCTGTGTCTGACACTACTGGGCACTGAAGATATGATGATGAATATTCCATACCCAGTCCTTGCTCTTATTTGGTTTATAAACTCTTAGAGAAGTCATATATCAGATAATTACACAGAAATCTACTTAAGTACCAAGAGTGGTAAGGGTTATAAAAACTTAATGGGTTCCTGGTGAATTGGAAGGACTGACAGGAGACTATTGTTCATAGTGTCGTGACCATAGAGAAGAGTCCAGGGAGGTCAGATCATGCAGGGCTTCTTGGGACACATTAAGGACAATAATGAGAATTGTCCAATGAGAATAATCCAAAACCAGTGGAAAGATATGAAGTGGGTGGATGGTGTATTTAAACTTATATTTTTAAAGGCCCACTCTAGCTTCCATTGTGGGGGACAGATTGTAGGGACCAAGTGGATATGGGAGACCACTTTAGAATGTTCTTGCAGCCTTCCAGACAAGACATGATTGTGGTTTGGACCAGGCTTGTTGTAATGGAGATGGAACTAAGTGAACAAATTTAAGGAATATTTAGGTGGGACAGTATTATTAAGAGAAATGGATAACTGATTCATTGTGGGGGTGAGAAAAAAGGATTTCATTTCCTTTTCTGTCACAATAGCCTACCACTGACGTGACCCTTCTCTATCTGGCACTGCCTGCCTTAGTAACAATGACTTTACTTAGCACACTGTCTACTCCAAGTGGGAATGAGACTAAGAATGGGCCTCTCTTCATTCCACTATTTAGCGAAGTTAATGGCAGATTCTAAATGTCCCTATTTCCATCCTACTTGACAATTCCTGCTTCTAGGAGTCACAAAGTCATATGGCATTGAGAGTGCAGGTTCTAAAGCCAGACTGGGCTTCATATTTGTTTCTGCTACTTACTGTCAGAGTGATTTAGGGCAAATTGCTTTATTATTCTTGCCTCAGATTTCATACCTGTAAAATGGGCATAATTCTAGCATCCACTTCCTTGCAATGTTGTGAGGCTTGAGTTACTGTTTATAAAGCACATGGAACAGTTTCTGGCACATTTTAAGTATTCTAATGTTAGTTACAACTGTTATTGCTCTGATTTTGGGGTGGCTGGGAATCTTGCCCACTCACTTTCCTGGCAATTGCTTCTATTCTTGCAGGAGTTTTTTTCTCTTATGTGGTTCCATGTATGCCATCGATGACATAATTAAAAAAATTTTTTTTCTGCCTTATGAGTAGTACACAATGCTTTTCCTCTATTAAAAATACTCTTTGCCCACTTAATTGGTAAATTAGACTATGATCACTGCCTTAACAATAAATTCTAAACTAACTCTTAATGGTTACCAAATTGTGCCTTTCTGCCATATTTAGTTATTAGATGGTAGAGAACTGATGTAGTATGTCTAAGAAACTGGCCTGTGGACATCAGCAGGAGGCAGATATGTGACATAATGAACAGTTACAAAAGGAAAATATATCAGCATTCAATCAGAGAAACAGCCACTAGGAGATATATATTAAGAGATTTATTGCATGACTTTGGCTTATGTAATGGTGAGGGCTGGCTAGGTAAGTCTGAAATCCACAGGGCAGGCTGTCAAAAAGGGTAGGATGGAGCTCTCTGGCTCAAGCTGAAGCTGCAGTCCACAGGCAGAATTTCTTCATCAAGGAATGATCACTTCCAATCTTAAGGTCTATCAGCTGATTGAGTTGGGAGTACCCTGATTATATAAAAATAATCTCCATTAGTTTCAGTCAACTGATTATAGACTTTAATTACATCTACAAAGTGTCTTCGGCAATATCTAGAATAGTAGTGTTTGATTGAATAACTGGGGACTATAACCCAGCCAAGTTGACACATAAAACTGACCATCACAGAAAACAATACTTAAAATCTTTTAGAAACTGTTTTTCTGTTTTGAGGGAAGTCTATATGGTCTAGAAATACAATCTTTGGAAATCAATTTCAAGTGACTGGAAAGCTTTTTCTAATACTTGAACTTTACTGTATGAATTTTAAAAATTACTGATGAGTTTTGCTATTTCAGATATTTGTGCTGTATTAATTGACTACCCTTCTTCCTCCCACTATACCTCTTTCAAACACAATTTACTGCATTCTGATTCAGGTGACAGAGGCATCCATTAATTTTTGGTTGTGCAAGCTTCTAAATTGCTTTGTTTTCCCATAGTTTTTTGAAAAAGAATACCACCACCCACTTTCACTTTTTTGTAAACTCTTTTCTTCTTAAATATAGGAGCAGCTACAGTGTCTTCTTTCTCTCTCTCTTTTTTTTTTCCATCTTCAATTTAGGTCCCTGAATAGGCTTCTATGTAGTACTGCTCAACCTTATCCATTGCTACCTCATGCAGAGGGCTGGTTCCAGATTTGTTGTCTTTCAGGTGTCTCGGGCCAGCAGCAGAGCCAGTCAAGAAAATAATCCTTTTACACTGTGTGGGTGGAGTTTGTTGATCTTACAAAAATAAGACGGGGCACATTCTGAGCTGAGACTGTCTCATCTATGGTGCTTTAGTTGTCTGATTTTAATTTAGAGTGTTCACTTTTAGTTAGCTTGGTTTTAGTAAGTTAAAATGAACTGGGGGTGAAACCAAAACAACAGAGTCTAGGGGAATCAGTGACTTACTGATGCCAGTCAGGACAGCGTGCTGTGTGGAGAGGAGTTCCAAGAATCAAGGAACAAGAGGGCTAAAACAAGTATCAGGAAGCCAAATGAAGGTCAGTGGTGTAAGAGAAAGAGAAATCTCAGGGAAATGGCAAAAGCCATAAAAGGAAACAAATAGGGAGCAAATTTTAAAACAAATGGTGTGATATCTGGAAAAATATGTCGAAAGGACTTCAAGAAAGGACAGTTTATTTTCTTCATCTGTGATATACTGAGTTCATTAGCATTACATTTGATCAAAAACTTCAAAGAATTATTTCTTCAGGATTAGTTTTTTTTTTTTTTATTTGCCATTAATCTATTCCCCCTCCATTCACTCAAATCAGTATTTTCCCATTGGTTTATTTTATTTTAAAAATACAGTTAAGACCAGTGATTCTCAAAGCGTGGTCCCTGGACCACTGCACCAGATTACCTGGGAACTTGTAGAAATGCTGATTGTCAGGCTGAGTCCCAGACCTGTTGGATTTAGAAACTCTCGGAGTGGGGCCCAACAGTCTGTTTTATCAGGCCCTCTAGAAGCTCAAGTTTAAGAACTACTAGTTAAAACAAGTATAAAAACTGTCTTTAAGAATGCCAACGTTAAGCGTTACAATACCAAACTTTTCATTTCTTGAGGTTCTATTAGAGGATACTGAACCTAGTGCCTAGTCCATTACTTCTTTGAGGTCTGTTTCGTTCCCAGTGTCATCTAGACCCACTTCCAGTACAGGAATCTCTTTCTCACTCCTGAAGGGCTGAACAGAATTTTTATTCTTGCCTGCTAAGTGGAAGTACAAAAAGTTTTTCTAGGATTTCTGGTCCTTTTTATCTTGTTGCTATCCTGAAAATAAATTCAATTTCTCTGCTGGTCTGAAGCACACATACAATTCTTATTTTTAGGGATTTGATATATTGCAAATGTCCTTTGGGTTCATTTCAGTTGAATTTATAATTAGGCTCCCTAATACACTCATGCTGGGAAATGACTCTATCAACCTTTTGAAGTGACTCACAGCACGTTTTCCTCAAAGGGATCCTCTTACAGAAGCTGTGTATTTTTGATCATTCTTGTTCTATAGTTTTCTGTAGTTTCTACAGTATGAAACACAAATTAGACTAACCAGTAGTATCTACCTCCTTTCAGTGTCCTCTTCCATTCCTCTGGATTACTGTATTATTTTAGCCCAATATTGTCTTTTTTTTCTCCTCTGTTATCCTGTCAGATGTCAGATACACTCTCTGTGTGTCTTACAGATTCCTTTTTTACATCCCGGAATGAAAAGAGGATGGGGTAAATGCAGAAGAAGGATAATTTTGCTAGTTGAAAGCTAAGGAATTTCTAATAGCTTTAGTTTTCCCTTTGGAATAGGAGGTGAGGTAATTTGTTTAGATAGGGGGAAGTGAGTGAATTGGAAATATAGGTATATTGGTAGTTAAAATATGGGAATACTCCTAAGCTATGCTAAGAGTCCCCATTTGCCTCTGTTTTTGTGTCCCACCCTTACCCAGGATCCCTAGACCTTTCCATGATCCAGCATCTAGAGGGTAGCACTGTCTGACCCCAAAGCTACATGCAGCCCTGGTTCTGATCAGCGGATTCTCATTCCTTACTGGTAGCTAAATATTTTGAAGATTACTTGATCAGAGATTTTCTGAGAGAGGAAAATATTTGAATAGGTGTTGTATATAGTGGGACAGCAGAATGGCCACAGAAATTCAGTAGAATTCCTGAAGGTCATATCAAGGGCTCAGTTGCTGGTGATCGTTATGACTTTATGGTTTTCATCATTATAGGATTTTCTCAGGTGAAGGCAAGGAGAAAGGAAGTAGTTGAGTTGATGAGGTTTGGGGTTTTGCTAAAAGGGTTCAGTAAAAATACAAACAGGCAGAAAATAATTCATATTTCTACCATATCAAGCAAATCTGTGAAAAAAAATGGGCAAAATTATGACCAGTATGGTGTCCTTTCAATGAAAGCTAAAGATGTCTAAAATACTCTGCTGGGAGTCTTCTCAATCCGTGTGTCTGTATCTCACATTGTCTTTGAACTGCTTTATAACTCTGCAAGTTGTAGAAAATTGATGGTGATGCAAATTATTTTTGTCCATAAAGATGCAAACAGACTTTATCCAGTGGAGATGTAAATGATGCTTATCATGTGGGTATTCATTGTTTTTACATCTATGAGCAAATTCATTTCAGCATTTTTGATTGCCTATATTTGTGTTTGTTCTTCAGACTCTTCTTTGGTTTTATATATCTTACTGGATTCCTCATTAATTAATGAGTTAAATAAAATCTTTGACAGGGGCTTCCCTGGTGGTGCAGTGGTTGAGAGTCCGCCTGCTGATGCAGGGGACGTGGGTTCGTGCCCCGGTCCGGGAAGATCCCACGTGCCGCGGAGCGGCTAGGCCCGTGAGCCATGGCCCCTGAGCCTGCGCATCTGTAGCCTGTGCTCTGCAACGGGAGAGGCCACAACAGTGAGAGGCCCGCATACCGCAAAAAAAAAAAAAAAAAAAAATCTTTGACAGATGTTTATTTTGTGTTTGCATGAGAATCATGATGATATCTATATACCTATATCTATATATCTTATAACGAACAGTTCAAGCTTCTCTTTTTCCACTGGTCAGGCTGGCATTGTCTGCCAACAGATGCATTCATTTGTTAACTTGATCATTCAACAAGTATTTATAGAACACTTACCATGTGCTAGCTCCTGGGTTTGGTTTAATGTCTCTATGGACAGCTCATGCCCTGACCTCTTAACCCCACTCACTATACTGACACCTTAACATCCATCACTTGCTAGAACAACTTATTTGCTATGACCATGTATCATTTTTCTTAATTTTTTAGAAAGAAACACTTTTTTTTTTGAGAAGTAGACATGGGACCAGAACCAAGACTTCCTCACTCATGGCTTGGTGCCCTCTTCATGCCTCCTTATAGGTCCCCATCCTGGGATGGGTAATGCCAAGCCAAATACTTATCAGTTTAATTTGCCTTCTAGAAAGGCAGAATGGAACTCTAGTGATCAGGGGAAGTTTACATGAATAAAATAAGCAACAGACGTCTGTAAGTTTACCAAGGAAGTGCAGTGAAGTAAGAAGAGCTGAGCAGAGGGGTTTTTGTGTACTTGCTAAATGTTTGCTCCCTTGCCATTTTCCTCAGAGACCCATTTGCTTCTCTTTTCAGTCTGGCTTGATCCATTTATATTCATTTGAATGTTTGTTTCTCTTTTTCCTTGTTCATTTTCTCTGTAGCCTTCAGTCATTCCTGACAAGGTGATTTTAGCCTCATTTTTTGTTGGTTCTTATTTCATTTTCTTTCAAGAGATGAAAAATTCTACTTTTACTGGGAAAAAAAGTATAGTACTTCATAAAACTTTCAGTCTTGCAGATTGGAAAAAAGATTTGTTGCTATATTAGGAAAGGTGGAAAGACTCTTGATAGAATAAAGAGAGATTAGTTATATTAGGAAAAAGAAAAAAAAGACAGAAAGATGGTTCAATTAGAACCGCTGTCACCAAAAACATATTTTAATATATTATCTTCAAATTAAAATACTTCACAAATTTTAAAATAGCTGTCCCCATGCCAACTCGTAGTAATAACATTCCTCTGACTTGTTCGAGGTAAAGAAATGAAATCCCCCTGGGTGTTTTTGATGAAAGCACTGAAAGTAAATTACACTTGAAAATTGTGTGCTCTTACAAATAGATAAACAGAATCTTTAAAAACATACGACATGCTTTGAATATTTCACTCAAGTGCAGATTACTTTTTGAAAAAAGTAGTTGCACAGAAATGAATTTGCAAACTGAATTGAGTTGTGAATTTAAAGAGTTATGCAGTCAGATCAGTTATAAATTTCATTTGGTAACAATTTCAGATATATTAAAGACAGATCCAAATTTAACGTCAGGATAGTAAGGATAAGAAGACTAGTTTAAGGATTTCATGGAAAACATGTTTTGGGGCAAAACATGTCTTATATTGTAAGACTCAGAGGAGATTATTCAATAAAAATAAGTTTAAAAAGAAAAGACAACAGACACTATCAAGTTTATCCAAGGCTCCAGGGATTGATTTTTCAACATGTGCTCAAGGAGATGGGTAGGGCATTATATATGGCACTGATAAGGCTTTAGCAGGGTAAGCCAGTTAATCTCCTTTGTAGTCATCCTTTTCCTGAAGTAGTTCACCTCTTTCCCTATGCTCTCCCTGCAATCTTTGATGGTCAGGCATATGCCCAGAGAAAACTTCATAGCAGTGGATCCTGAATCAGGTAGATTAACTTTGCCTATGTTGAAATGAATGTAGCAATTCCTTCAGTAGAACTAGTTTCTGAGACTCTAACCCAGGTGATATGAACAATCACTGTCACCACTGAGTTAATTCCCCTCTTCTATCTGCTAATTTAACTGGAAATTTAAAAAAAATTATTTACTCATATATGCTCTTCCTTTGATGACAAATTTTAGATATGGGTAAAGGCTGATTTAAATACTTAAGTAATCAGCTCGGTGCTTTGTGTCCACCTAGAGAGGTGGGATAGGGAGGGTGGGAGGGAGACGCAAGAGGAAGGGGATATGGGGATATATGTATATGTATAGCTGATTCACTTTGTTATACAGCAGAAACTAACACACCATTGTAAAGCAATTATACTCCAATAAAGATGTTAAAAAAATAATAAAGTACCTGCTTAAGTTATTTATCAAAATAAGTAAATAAATAAATAAATAAGTAGAAAAAGAGTGACAGGAATATGGGGAATAAGACATGAAAGACATGGAGAAGGAAGAGCAACGTGAACGTGTGGTTGACCTGTTGATGTAGGTAGGCATGGAGGAGATATCGATGAGGGTTTCAAGTCTTGAAAACTTGGAGGGGTTTTATGACAGAGTAGGTGGTTGCCAGTTTCAAATAATTCAAAGAAATCAAAAGGGACTACACTTTTAAAAGAATCACTAAATTTGTTCACATAGAGGTCATTGGTGATGTTTGAGATGATAAACAGAAATTTATTTCTCATAGTTCTGGAGGCTGGGAAATCCAAAGTCACAGGGTCAACAGATTTTATGTCTGGTGAGGGCCTGCTTCCGGGTTTGTAGGTAGCTGTCTTTTTACTGTATCTTTACATGGCAAAAGGGGCAAGGGTGCTCTCTGAGACCTCTTATATAAAAGCACTAATCCTACTCAGGAGGGCTCTGCCCTCATGACCTAATCACTTCCCCAAGCTCCATTTCCAAATACCATCACATTGGGAATTAGGGTTCAACATAATGAAATTTGGGGGGACACAAATATTCAGGCCACAGCAGGATTCCAGTACATTTTGTCCTGGTATCGAAGACCTAAGCATGGTTGCAAGCTAGAGAGAAATTGATAGAAGGTGTGAGAGGGAGGGAATATCAGGGAAGCAATGATGATAGAAAAAGGAGAGAAAAGACAAGGGTAACCTCGAAGATAAGGAAGGACATTATTTCTTCTGCAGTCAGAGAAGAAGTATAAGTTTTGCCTGGTATGGTGCTTCACGTTTATCTTTTCACTTAATCCTCATGCCACCTATAAAACGTTCAGACCATTGTTACTCTATTATAGCTAAGAAAACTGAGACTTAGCACAAATCACACAGCTGATAAATTCTGAGCCAGGGTTTAAACCCAGGTTTCTTTGATTCCAGAGTATGTGCTTATCACCATAGCACTAACATCAAATTGCCAGTATTTAACCATTTTTGACCTATAATGATGTCAATTTCATAAGGTTCATCCTAATAGAATTAGTTGAGATCTATAAGAAATAAAGTTTGATGGCCTTTTGTATTGCCTAGAAGTCATAGTGACAAACAACAGAATGCACTCTGGCCATTTTATGAGGAGAAATAATGTTATTAATGATATTATTTGGCTTACAGAATTGCTAGGAGGGACACGGAGCAAGGCCATGAAGCCACACAGCCAGGAGCAAGGCTCTACCACACTCTGGGGGCTGCTCTGGAATCTTAAGATGACAGAACCAATATGACAGAAACCAAACTAATCATTTCTTACCCCAAAGGTGCCCCTTTCTGATTTGTGTTAATGGCTTTATCACTATTGTCATAGTTGTACCATGATGAAGCCTTGGAGCTATCATTTATCATATTTCAGTAGATTCATTGAGATTCAGTTTGGTTAATTCATTTCATCCCTACTTGCTTTTTCACCAAACCCTGTTAGTCTCATATATCTGCCATTTGTTTTCTCATAATTCTCATAATTAGGGACTTTTTTTTCCTCCCTAATCCTGCCTGTTTAACAGATGCCTGTTTTTCAAGTTTCTTTTCAAACCCCAGTTCTTCTAGGAAGCCTTTCATAGTGTACACAGGTTGAATAGTCTGGCCTCTTTATGACCCCCACCCCACCCCACAACACCAGTCTTTATTATGGTATAGATCTCAGTGTCCTTACATTAAAGTGTTGGTGTGAACACTTTATTTCTCCTACTTTTCTCCCACAGGTCAAGGCCAGGCTTCCTCCCATTCTTTGTGTTTCCAGTAGAACCTAGAACTGTCACTTACAGCAGGTGTTCCGTACCTGTTTATTGAAAGTTCAGCAAACTTTTTAACTCCAAAGGCCAACAAAGTGGTTAGTAACAGGTATTAAGCCATGACTTGGTTAATACTTAATCAAAGAAATAAAAATGGATAAAACAAAAATCAAAACATCATGGGTTTAAGTGTTTTAGGAAAAGTTAGCGAGAGGAAAATGGAGATAGCAAGAAAATAGAAAACCATTTAAAATATCTAACAAGCTTGTATTGAGCTCCTATGATGTGCTAGGCAGTATTCCAGGCACTGGGGATACAACATGAAACAATTAAATAAGGTCTCTGCTCTCATGGAGCCTGTATCCTAGTGGGGAGAAGGAAGAGAGACAGGAAGCGGATACATATGTAAAATTGCAGCCTGTGGTAAGTGCATAAGCAAAGTAAATCAGGATAAGAGCCCTGTGAATTGTAGGGGCGGGAGGCGCAGCAATGGGTGGTCAGTGAGTGTATCATTTGAGCAGAGATCGGAATGAAGTAAGGGATTTCTGGGCAAACAACATTGTACACAGTAAGTAAACAACTTACTGTGTAAGTGCTGCAGCTTCTGCTGGGGTGTTTGACACATGCTTGGCATGTTGGAGGAACAGCAAGTAGACCAGTATGGTTAGAGCAGAATGAGTAGCAAAGAGAATGGTAGGAGAAAGAGACAGTTATATTGTGAATTAAGAAACCACAAACACAGGGATATCAGCTCAGTGCTTTGTGACCGCCTGCAGAGGTGGGATAGGGAGGGTGGGAGGGAGGGAGACGCAAGAGGGAAGAGATATGGGAACATATGTATATGTATAACTGATTCACTTTGTTATAGAGCAGAAACTAACACACCATTGTAAAGCAATTATACCCCAATAAAGATGTTAAAAAAAAAAACAACTCACAAACAATTGCCTTGCGCTGTTGGACAAGCCCACTACTGTGGTATTCTCATGCAAACAAGGCTCTTTGACACTTATGGGTTTGGGTGACTAGGGATATCACTTAGTCACCCACACACCATGTTTCCATAGAGTAGAGGGCTCTTCAGTTCTACCTGCCAGGAGGTAGCAGTATTGAAGTGATACTTCAGCATGGTGGGTGACTGTGCCAGCTGCTGGGCAACTCCTAGGTAGGTAAGATAGGTCAGGCTTGTTCTGGGTGACTAGCTGCCTCCAGTTTAGGGGAAAGAATGAGGAAGCTTGGATTTGGCCTTAGTTCCTCATGGCATTCTCTAAACCAGCTTTAGAGAAACCGTATCCTGTATTCTGTACAATGAAACTGAAATTTATCTGCTTTGGTCAATTCTTTGGGTACCTAGGACTTCCAGGGGAACCAGGAAGTGGTGAGAGAGGTTCATCAGTCCCCCTGCAAAGGCACTGCCCCAGCAGTCAGGCTTTTCTTTCAGCCTTCCTTTCTCAAACCTCTTTCTCATCTCTAATTGCAAGGTTTCCCAATTTTGGCATTATTGACATTTTGAGCTGGATAATTTTTTGTTGTAGGGAATTGCTTTGTGCACTGGGGCATGTTTAGCAGTATCCCTGGTGTCTACCCAGTAGATGCCAGTAGCAACCCCAGCCTCCAGACATTTGCCAAATATCCTCCAGGGATCAAAATTGCCCATGTTGAGAACCACTGTCTTAATGAAGTGATCTTGGAGAATGGAAGATTCCAAAAAAGAACAATGAATATGTGCTCCAAGTTATACAAGCAATTACTGTCTTTCCTGGGATGGCAGAAATATTCCATAGCATACTATTATTTTCCTCAGAAACTATAGACAGGCCTTTCATTTTATGTTCTTAAGATTCCTTTTTGCAAACTTATGGCTCAGAATAATCAATACATTTGAAAATCGTTTTTTTCCCCAAGTGAGAATAACAAGTCAAAAAAATAAAATAGCAAGGCTTTGCTTTTTTTTTTTTTCCCCCCTGTGAACAGGCAGTTTTTCTCTAGTCAAGATGGTAAATGTCTTGTGCACTAAGATGAATTCAGCTATAGGGAGCTGATACATCTAGGTCAAACAGCTGTCTTTGGCATATATTTGTACTCCCTCTGTAGGCATTTCAAAGTTCAGAAAACCTTCCCTTTATATCTTTCCCCCTATAGCTTCAACAGCACATTCGGAATTGCCACATGAATAGCTTCCTTCGGGCTTTTCCTGTTTTGGGAATCAATCCTTGACTTTTCAAAGATGAAGCATTTGTCTTCCCATCTTCACTCACCGGGGTAAAGACATAGGGCTTCAGGGACTCTGTCACAGCCCAAACTAATTGAACACGTGGCATAGGGCATTCAGGGTTGAGCTGTCTTTATTCTCATCAGGTCGGATAGCATGCCAAACTTGTTTCCCATCAACCTCATTGTTGTGCCATCCCCAATTCATATTATCAACTTATATTTGGTATTATATCTAACAAATTTTAGAAATGCCAAAATTGTAATGAACAACCCCAAATAGAAAACCAAAGCTACATTATATATTTTCATCATTACAGAACTTTTGTTTTTCTTTGTTTTGCTTATTGGGATTCATGTAAGTTAACACAGCAAGCAGTTTTTCAGTTACAAATTGGCACTATTGTCAGCACTTATCCTTCTCCTCAATTTTGGAAAATTGTAAAGCCATTGATGACTTTAGAAGGCAGAACTCTGGTACGAAAGGACTTGGAAATCATTGTAGAATGTTCTCTGAGGCTATTCATTCAATATACTACTGAGATCAAGTGGTCAAACAAAATATTGGGCATCTTCAAGGGAGATACTGAAAACAAGATGTTATCTTTCTTTCTTCTACAAATTATGATACATCTGTACTAGAAATATGGGGAGTAATTTTTGTCAGTTAACAACAGAAAGGATATTAAAGTTAGAGAAATCCAGAAAAAAAAGGCATCTGAAGAGAGTGTGTGTGTGTGTGTGTGTGTGTGTCTGTGTGTGTGTGTGTGTAGGCACACCCACAGGTGTATGAAGGGTAGGTATGGGGAGAAAGAGGTTGGGGAACTGGGGTGAGAGTAAGGGCTCCTATATGAAAATGTACTACAAATATTAGACCTCCACTTGGAAAATTAAAGACTGGGCAGAAACCTGATTAATATCAGTAAAATCACAAACAACATAGATAAGAGAAAGAAGGGCTTGTTCAAAAAAATCTTGAAGGTCTAGGATGAGAGAAGCTCCTTTAGAAACTTGAGAGGGACATTTAATATAAATACAGAGAAGCATTAATTGGCTTAGTTGAGGACAACATGTTGAGACATATTAAGAAGAGCTATAGGTAGGAAATGAAAACACACTTAAAAAAGAATTGGGACATATTTATTTAGGATTGACAAAGTTATGAATGACTTACATGAAAAGTAGGACTAGACCCAACCTTCCTTTCTATAACTTTGATTGGAAATACAGCCCACGCTGGATGTGTCAAACATGGATCTGAATAAGGAGATCGTTATTTCCATGTCTTTTTAAAAAATTAATTAATTAATTAATTTTTGGCTGTGTTGGGTCTTTGTTTCTGTGCAAGGGATTTCTCTAGTTGTGGCAAGCGGGGGCCACTCTTCATCGCGGTGCTTGGGCCTCTCACTATTGTGGCCTCTCTTGTTGCGGAGCACAGGCTCCAGACACACAGGCTCAGTAGTTGTGGCTCACGGGCCTAGTTGCTCCGTGGCATGTGGGATCTTCCCAGACCAGGGCTTGAACCCGTGTCCCCTGCATTAGCAGGCAGATTCTCAACCACTGCGCCACCAGGGAAGCCCTATTTCCATGTCTTGATGTTGATGTTGAATGAAATTCTTTGTCATGATGTTTAACCACCAGCTCCCACACTTTTTATATCCTTCCTTTACATCACCACTGAAGAGAATAATCCAGAAAAGTTACCTTACAAAACACAAGATCTTTTGTCTGTAAATAAATGAATGGTCGGCCAATTTCTGGTTGGGTTGAGAAATACCTGGAAGCCAGATTGAATCTCTAGCTCCATTGCTGACATCTGTAAATAGTAACAACAGTGATTAATATTTATATATCAGTTACTGGGCCAGACACCCTAATTTAGTCCTCACAACAACCCTATAGGCAGATGCTTCTCTTACTCCCATTTTACAAATGGGGACTCTTAGATACAGAGAGGTTAACTTGCCCAAGGTCATAGAGTTAGTGAGTGAAAGAGCTGGTATCTGAATCTAAGGACTGCAATTCCCTCCTCTATGATCTTAACCGCTTGTATACTGTCTACCTCTCACCAGAGGAATTGCAGTGATTCCTGTGAAGCAGCGATTTAATCAGAAGACAATGTGAAAACTGTTCAGTGATGATTACGAGCGAAGGAAAAAAAACAACAATTAGTTTAAATGTAATGGGGATCAGTGTAAGTATTTTCGGCTCCAAATATGCATGATATAGTTACAAAAGTGGAGATGGTAACTGGTCTAACCCAAGTATCAATGTGTGGTATTATCTGGAAAACTTTATGGGATTTTTACTTTTGCCCCCTATTTTCAGTAGTTAGGTTTATAAAACCCTTCAAACTCTTAGTGTAAAAGTACAAATACTCTGCCAAACAACATTCCCCTTTAAAGTGACACTTTCAGAGGACTTCAAAGTGAATGTTTGAGCTAAAGTGCGTCTTAAAAATACCGTGACTGACCAGAGGTAGAAATGCTATGAGGTCAAAACAAGGCTATGGGAAATTTTTAGAAAAAATAGCAGGCACTGAATTATTTAGAGATGAGGGGTATTGTGTTTGGAAGAGGACTTTTCTAGATTTCCCGTACTGTCTTCCCCAGGTGATTTCAAAGAAAGCTGTGAAAATGTAGGAGCTGGTAGTTGAAAATAATGACAAAGAATTGAGTCCTAATGATCAAAAATAATGACAAAGAATTGAGTCCTGATGAGCCCTAATGATCAAAAAACCCCTTACTAAGAATGGCCATTTTCCCCTCGAAAGTATATGTAACTAGGTAAAAGACATGGTGTGTTAGCTTAGCTCAATTATTTTTAAGCACTTTCAAAAAAAACCCCTTGGCATCCTTTCTTCAAAGAAACTTTCTGAAGAAACCTAGTATGTAGAACACAAGCTCAAGCTGATGCTGGGGTGGGAGTGGGGCATCTGCTGGGGCTGCATAGACACCCTCCCTTTTGGAGACATCCTATCCCTCCTGAAGGCAACCTAGACATTTAATATGAAACTGAACAAACTTCTGTTTTAGCTTGTTGTAAATTTTGGCTAAAATGTTGAAATAATAAGGCATAAAAGACATTACATACACCCAGACCCCAAGTTTAACAATATGTATTTTTAGGTTTTTGTCAAGCTAGTACCTTTTGAATACCATTCTTATTCAACGTAGGCTAAATCCATGTTCTTTAAAATGTATTGGTAAAGAACCTCAAATTGATTTTTCTTGATTCAGTTTCATTTAGTAGTTCGTGTCTTTCTGTTGCATTCTTTATGGCACCAATAGCTATAGAATTTATAAAGACTAGCTAGATGGCAAGAAGCAAGTATGCTACAGTTACTTTGAAACTGAGTTTGAACTTGAATGTATGTAATACATTTTTTCCACTTGAAGAGATTGAACATATTGTGTTATCTGTACTAAAACCTAGCATTATTGGAGAGAACGCTGGTCTTAAGAACCAAGTAGGTTAAGTGATGTATTGCTTTTATTCTTTTTTCTATCATTTTTCCCTTCCAGTGCTTTCTCATCTACTGGTCTCTAGGGAAAGCTCTGATTCCCCTTCCACTCTATTCTTTAGAATCCCAAAGAGACGGTGTTCAGCTATGGATGAGTTAATCATCCAACAAATGTTTATAGCACCTGCTTCTTGCTAGGCACTACTAAGCTCTGCTCTGATACTGCAGTGGTGTGCAAACCAGAGGAGGTTCAATGTTCCCACCCTCATGGAGCTTAGACTTCAGAGGGAGAGACAGACATATTTACATAATTATAAGATATTGAGTTATGATTGTGACATGTTATAAAGGAAAGTATAGAAAAGAATAAAATCATGTACCAGAGACTTAATTTGGTCCGCAGGAAAGGAAAAACCTCTCTGTGGAACTGATGTCGGAACACTTAATATAAAATTAGAGTGTTAAGAGCTCAGGGAATTGAAAGTCAAATGAAGAAGATTTGGGGTTAGAAAAATCACAGGACTGGAGGAGCTGAAGGAACATATTTTTGGCAGATGATGTCCTTGCTTTATCTGCTGAAGGTAGAACCCAGATCCTAGCTAGGTACCAAGGTTAAATGCTTCTGATGGAACTGAGCAAAATAAGAAGTACAAAGAACTGGGATATACTTTCATATACATTTTAGGATTTTCATTTTCTGTGGGTCAATAGAGAAGGAATTTACTTTATAAAAAATTAAATTAATATGAAGAGTTTTTTATTCTTAAAATTTCAGGCATTTGGGCAAATATCATGAGATTTGGACATTTATATTTTTGAGGTTAGATTTTCTGAGCTATCTTCACACTTGGTTCATATCATTTAACCCTTTCAGGTCTGCTTGGGGAAAGGGATGAAGTCATGTCTCAGAGTGTATACTATATGGCTTTCTGGTAAATATAATTCATCTTCAGTCTTGACTCATCTTACAGGCTGCTACAACAATACAAAAACATGTTTTAAACCAAGAGGGGTTCTACCTAATGGTTTCATTGGTTCCAGCAGATATGTAGAATCAGTGTCAAGATTTGGAAAATCAGGCATTTTTTTTTGTTGTTTTGACTGAGCCCTACTGAGGTTTACAGGAAGAAAACAACACAGTATGCTATGCAATTAGCTTTAAGTCTCCCTTTCACATTTTTTGCAAAGACGGGTCAAAATTTTAGGCATGGGCATTTATTAAGCCAAAACACTATGAGTTTTGGCTTAATAAATTTTGGGGCTGAGCAAAGTGGTAAAGACTTGGGCTTCTTCCTGGCAAGTTATAGTAGTTATCTGACATCTTTTATTCAGCAAGCATTTCCTCTTATTTTTTGCAACAAGGTTCTGCTTTCCCATAGGAGATTACTCTTCCTCCATTCTATATGATCTGGATAAGATAATTACTCAAGATGTACCAGCTCTCTGTCTGAAGGTGAGCAGTGACTCAAGCAAGACTAATGAGATTCCTTCTGGGAATTTGAATTTAGGCCAATTCTCCTTTTACGGCGTCACTAAGACACATAATTTCAACTGACTGTGGACCCACTTATCAGGAAATGTTACTAAATAGATTTAAAAACAATCACGAGAAGAGTAATTCCAGGGTATAAAATTGTTGGAGCTGAGTCATTTTTTAATGCTAGAGACCGAAAGAGACCCTCTCTGAGATGCTGTTCCCCAGATCCTCAAGCTATCCTAATTCTTGTCCTTCCTAGGGATTCTGTGAAGTACGTCATTTCCCTCCTGTTGTAGTTAAGTTAGAGTATGTTCTGACACTGACTAGTATGTTTTTGTTATATTCTTTTGGGTTGATTTCCTTTGGATGAACCTCCTCGGCTTGCTCTTCTCATGCCCCAGAGTGGCACACCCTCCTGGAAGAGGGCTATGGAAAAGGGCAGAGGAGGCTGCTGAACTTGATTTTAGTATAGGCTTTGGGCCAGAGCCACCAAGGGAGTCTCTTGGCCTCCACATAATCCAGTCCTGTTCATCAAGGCTAGAGGTTCTTTATCAGCACTTATGGTTAAGTCCATATAGCAACAAAAAAAAATGAGCTTTGGCCTCCCCTATCCTCCTTTCTCATTAGGTTTAAGTAGAGAATCGCTTGCGGGAATATGGTCAAGAAGGTTTTCTTTGCTTAACTTACATGGAACCCAAATGTCAAAGCGATTAACAGAACCAATCTGGTGCAAATGATTTTCAGTGCTTGATTTGGATATTTTGAGTATGTCGGCTATCTCCCACGTGGTATAATGTTGTCAATTAATGTCTCCGTTTGACCGTTATCAACTTCAACTGATCTACCCAGCCATGGAGCATTGTCCAGGAAGAAATGTACAGCATGAAACTTCACAAACTACTTTTGACACGTTTGATCAGTCACAGCACCTTCTCCATACACTGCACAAATCTCTTTTTGCATTTCAGTTGCATTTTTACCTTTCTTGACATCTTAAAGGATAATATGCCAAAAATGTTGCTTTTTTCTTCCATCTTCAATATTAAAATGGCTACACCAAAATTTACCAGTTTTGATAAGATTTTCTTTTTTAAATGCAGGCTAATATGACAGCTCTCACAATCAATCAAACAGAATTGTTTCAAATGTAGTTAAAGACAACTAAACGCTACTAGAGCCACCTTATGGAAAAAAACCAAACAAAGTTTTTGGCCAACCCAGTATATATCTTGCTCATGGATCTGTAGTGCTAGGTGGATGGTTGAGGTGGAAAAATTCTAACCAATTGTCACTAGAGGCATGACTAATGACTAAATAAACCCATTTCCTTGAGTGATTTTTTTTTAACATCTTTATTGGAGTGTAATTGTGTGTTAGTTTCTGCTTTATAACAAAGTGAATCAGTTATACATACACATGTGTTCCCATATCTCTTCCCTCTTGCGTCTCCCTCCCTCCCACCCTCCCTATTCTACCCCTCTAGGTAGTCACAAAGCACTGAGCTGATCTCCCTGTGCTATGCGACTGCTTCCCACTAGCTATCTATTTTACGTTTGGTAGTGTATATATGTCCATGCCACTCTCTCACTTTGTCACAGCTTACCTTTCCCCCTCCCCATATCCTCAAGTCCATTCTCTAGTAGGTCTGTGTCTTTATTCCCGTCTTACCCCTAGGTTCTTCATGACCTTTTTTTTTTTTCTTAGATTCCATATATATGTGTTAGCATACGGTATTTGTTCTTCTCTTTCTGACTTACTTCACTCTGTATGACAGACTTTAGGTGCATTCACCTCACTACAGATAACTCAATTTCGTTTCCTTTTATGGCTGAGTAATATTCCATTGTATATATGTGCCACATCTTCTTTATCCATTCATCTGTCGATGGACACTTAGGTTGCTTCCATGTCCTGGCTATTGTAAATAGAGCTGCAATAAGCCAGGACATATTTAAAGTGATGAAGGAGAAAAACCTACAACCAAGATTACTCTACCCAGCAAGGATCTCATTCAGATTTGATGGAGAAATTAAAACCTTTACAGACAAGCAAAAGCTAAGACAGTTCAGCACCACCAAACCAGCTTTACAACAAATGCTAAAGGAACTTCTCTAGGCAAGAAACACAAGAGAAGGAAAAGACCTACAATAACAAACCCAAAACAATTAAGAAAATGGGAATAAGAACATACATATCGATAATTACCTTAAACGTAAATGGACTAAATGCTCCCACCAAAAGACACAGACTGGCTGAATGGATACAAAAACAAGACCCATATATATGCTGTCTACAAGAGACCCACTTCAGACCTAGGGACACATACAGACTGAAAGTGAGGGGACGGAAAAAGATATTTCATGCAAATGGAAACCAAAAGAAAGCTGGAGTAGCAATTCTCATATCAGACTAAATAGACTTTAAGATAAAAACTATTAGAAGAGACAAAGAAGGACACTACATAATGATCAAGGGATCGATCCAAGAAGATATAACAATTGTAAATATTTATGCACCCAACATAGGAGCACCTCAATACATAAGGCAAATACTAACAGCCATTAAAGGGGAAATCGACGATAACACAATCATAGTAGGGGACTTTAACATCCCACTTTCACCAATGGACAGATCATCCAAAATGAAAATAAATAAGGAAACACAAGCTTTAAATGATACATTAAACAAGATGGACTTAATTGATATTTATAGAACATTCCATCCAAAAACAACAGAATACACATTATTCTCAAGTGCTCGTGGAACATTCTCCAGAATAGATCATATCTTGGGTCACAAATCTAGCCTTGGTAAATTTAAGAAAATTGAAATCGTATCAAGTATCTTTTCCGACCACAACATGATGAGACTAGATCTCAATTACAGGAAAAGATCTGTAAAAAATAGAAACACATGGAGGCTAAACAATACACTACTTAATAACCAAGAGATCACTGAAGAAATCAAAGAGGAAATCAAAGAATACCTAGAAACAAATGACAATGAAAACACGACGACCCAAAACCTCTGGGATGCAGCAAAAGCAGTTCTAAGAGGGAAGTTTATAGCAATACAATCCTACCTTAAGAAACAGGAAACATCTCAAATAAACAACCTAACCTTGCACCTAAAGCAATTAGAGAAAGAAGAACAAAAAAACTCCAAAGTTAGCAGAAGGAAAGAAATCCTTGAGTGATCTTACAAAACTTGATGAGATCAGGAGGGCACATGTCATTTCCACTTTACAGACACATAAACTGCAGCTCTGCATCTATGTGGTATGATGGTGTCAGGACAGAACTCAGGGCTCTGTCTCCTGCATTACTGAGGCCACATCATATATTTTAGTCGACTGTGAATAGAGCTTCTATTTTAGAGATTTAAAAATTACGCTGGCTATTGGAAAATAATTGCTTAAGTATCCTTAGTCCCTGCCCTTGCACGTGGTGAATAATCCATTTATATTATTCTAAGTACTTGCTTGCCAGTTTAGCTTGAGCTATATAAAATTGCTGTTTGGTAGGTGAAAAACTGTCAAATACTGGCTGTTCCATATGATTCAACCCACACCATTGAGAGATCAATTCACCTCTTACCACTCACCCTCCTCACTCAGCCACACTTGTGGCCTCCTGGCTGTCTTCACACAGAATGTTCTTGCCTCAGGGCTTTTGAATTTCTGTTTTCTCTGTCTTGATTGCTCTTCTTTCAGATAATGATTCCCATCCTCACTTTCTTCAGAAATTTTATGCAAATGTTACTGTCTCAAAGAAGCCTTCCTTCATCATCTAGTCTAAAATTTCAATCCCCTGTCCTGACCAAACACACCTTTTCTATCCCCCTTTCTGGTTTATTTTTTTTCCCTTTAGGATCCATCATTATTTTACATATTATATATAGTTATTTATTTTCATTTATTGTGTATCTTTACCTTATAATGAAAGCTCCCAGTGGGTAGTGATTGTAGTTTGTTTTATTCACCGCTGTTATCTCCAACATTTAAAATAGTGCCTGATACATAGTAGATGCTCAATAAAATATGTTGAATAAATGAGTGTGAGCTGACCTGTAGTAGCCATAAATCCATGGGTCTAGATCTTTGACAACATCACATGGGTAATTGGTTACTCTTTTGTGACAAAACCAGGATTGTAGAGGTCTCTGTAGCTATGGTACAGAGTGAGGGGGAGGCCAAGGAAACACAACTGTGGCCCATTCCTTTCCCATTCAAACAGGACAGCTCAGTTTTTATCTCTCTTATATTTTGGGGTTCAGGTAGGATTTCATTAGGGAAAAGGTTTATGCAGATGGATAATAACAATTTGAAACCACTGATTTGGGATAACAACAACAAAAAGTGTTTATAAGTGATCGTGTATTTTTGAGACTAAAATATTGTGATTACAGTGTTTTTTCAGCACCCCATGAGGAGTGTAAGGGGTGGGTGTGATGGGGAGTCATCTGTAAAACCCACACATTCAGTGAGCTTCATATTTGAGAGATTTTTAAAACTGTTCTTGAAATGTAAAAGTTATTGTATTTTAATAAATTGTTGAAAACTCCCTCTCCCTCATTCCTAGGTATATTACTCTATATTAACCCTCCATGTGATTGAAAATTCCTAGTGGGGAAGGGGACACAATGTTATTTATGTATTTACTTTTTGCTGGGAAATTGGCCTGAGTGCTATACTGGCCAGAAGCAAGGGAAAGTGGGCATCAGGAATAACAGGTCTTAGTCCACAGTCTCCGAAATTTGTGTATTTCAACAAATTTTTAAACACATGATGACACAAAAATTGTTAAGGCCGTAGTATAAAGACATTGAAAGAATTGATGGGAAAGCAAGATGGTGAACCATAAAGTAATCAAAAGATATGTCTGCCTCTATTTGTTCTCCCAGTAACCTGGCCCAGAACCCTGCCTCAGATCACTGAGGGCTGCCTTAATCTCCTGTTTTTCCACGATACACTGCTTCCCTCTCACAAATCCTTCAAAATGGATATCAGTGCACTTTATATGTTAATACAGAACTTTGCTCTGTTGAAAATATAAACATATAAAGCAAGCTTTTACCTATCAAGATTTACAAATTGAAAAGGAACGTGCTAATCACAGTAAGCGTTAGTTGAATACTTAATAATTCTTAGACTAGAAGAGTAACTGATATTTAGCTAATAATTAATAATGATTTGGATGGAAGAAATACTATTTTCATGCAACTATACACATGTAAGACTACCAGGGGAAAATAGATGGGAACAGGAAAAAGGAAAGAAGTCTGTGTGATAGTTACAGCAGAATGAATGAAATTCTGAGTGAAGATTAGAAAGTCCAGGTAAATAAGACAGAGGAGAGCCAGAGGGTCCAGTGATACCGTAAAATGGAAAATGCAGCTGTTGTAATGAAATGAGGTCCTCCGTCTATTTTTTTTTTTCTTGCCCTTACATTGTTTCTGTTAAATAAACATAATGGTTCGGTTCTTAACCTGTTTTGATCCAGGGACCTTTTGAAAATCTTGTTAAAAATGATAGATTTTCTCCCCAGAAAAAAATGCTCCTATGCACAATGTTCTCCAAGGCCACTAAGTGGTGTGCAAAAATGTAACCTTCTTTGTTTACCTGCTGCACTTTGTCTCTGTCTCAAGCCTGCATTCTGCCTGATAGCAGGAACCTAATCCAGCTCCTGGCAGTAAGCCATCCCTTCAGTGACTTCTCCATGACTTGAGGTTTAAAATAACAACAACAACAAAATCCTGATATTTCCTCCCCTCTTCCTGCTTCTGGGGTTACCTCTAAACCCTGGGGCTCTGCTTCTTGTTCTGGCTCTACTTTGAGCAGGTATACCTGAGACATATGAACAGCGTGTTGGGGCTTCTGGTTGTTGCTTCCATCACTGCTTGCTTTTCTTGCTGAGCAGCCATGTCCCCATTGTGCTGCACCTGCATGGTCCCTGCTGCTGGTCACTGCTATGTCCTTTTGTCCTGACTCCCCGATTCTCCCTCTGTTATGGCTCTGCCCTTCTTCCAGTCCTTCTCTCCTTGACAGCTTGGAGGCTCTGGATGGCACAGGAGAAGTAACTTGGTCATAAAGGATTCTCCTTCTGGGAATATAATAATATGTCTATGTATTTTCTTATTTAAAAATATACAAAGAATAAATGAAAAAGTAATCAAAAAAAAGTAATGAAAATGATTTATAGTGGGTGGGTAGGAATGGAGTAAAAGGGATGGGGAAGGGAGTGAGACTTTCCAGTGTGCCTTTTAAATAGTTTGGACTTTTAAACCATTTTAACAATTTACATATTCAAAAAATGAAATTAAATGAAAAAGGATGAAACAAGTCAAACCTTAAAATTGTTTACTAACAGGAGCAAATACTAATCCTAACTATATATTGAACTGATAACATAACTATAGATATTTAATTGGATTATATTTGTATACCTATTTGTACTTGGATATAATGTAAGATAATAAAATAACTGCAGGGAAATCTTAAACTATATTTAGTAGTTAACTAATGGTAGTTATTGTAATTCTAAAACTATTTTGTGTGTATTTTAGGATAAAATAAATGAATCAATATGTCGATATCGTTGGCAGCCAGGATTTTCACCAGAAGGGAGTTTCAACATACAGGATGTAAGGACAGTAAGGAAGAACTCCTTGGTATTAAATTTAGATTGGAGTTATATTATAATATAAATTAAAACTTTAAAATATCTGTATATAGCTATAAGCACATATAAATATTATATAAATAATAGAGAACTAACATATATATATGTATATATACACAGAGAGATAACTGGCTAACTGTATACATTTGTTCTCCCCTGGAAAGACCTAAAATCAAAGACACCCTAGTGGCAGCGAGTACCACTAGTACCCAGACCTTGGTTGTGAATACCATAATCTACTAAATGAAACCAGAATTTCTTAGAGAAACAGCTAAAATGGGGAAAGTACAAAATGAGCCTGGAACCTCTTGTGACAGGAAACAATGAACTGTTCAAAGACTAACTGGGTCTTGTCAAGAACACAACATGAATAGTAATGGTAATACATATTAAAAAGTCCATGAATCCACAGTGATATCCAGAAATAGGGAGAGGGAAAAGGAGAGGGAGAGGGAGAAGGGCAGGAATAGAGGGGGGGATTGAGAGAGAAGATTGTCCTCCTTTAAGTAGAATAATGCCAACTAATAAACGCAGAATGAATGATGGAACAGTCCCCACTTTGTAAACTCTAACATATTAAATTGATATAGGTACGCATCATCAATGGATGCTGTGGTGCTGTGGTAGCAGAAAAACAGCCCCCCAAAATGTTCATGCCCTAATCCCAGAAATGTGTTACTTTACATGATAAAAGGCATTTTGCAGATGGGAGTAAGGTTAAGGACTTGGAGATGGAGAGATTATCCTGGATTATTTGGGTGGGCTCAGCGTAATCAGCAGGGTCCTTATAAGTCGAAGAGGGAGGCAGAAGAGAGAAGCAGAGAGATGGCATTATGAGAAGGACTCAATTACTGATTTTGAAGGTGGAGGAAGCAGGCCATGAGCCAAGGGAAGCAGGCAGAGAGTGAGATGGTTGGAAAGAGTGGGGCAGGATGGTAACAGTTGGTGGTTCTTGGGGAGGGATATGCAAGTGTTCATGCAATTTTCTTTTAATTTTCTATAGGTTTGAAATTTTTCAAGCTAAAAAATTAGTTAAAAAGAAAAAGCCTAGGGGCTTCCCTAGTAGCGCAGTGGTTGAGAGTCCGCCTGCTGATGCAGGGGAAATGCATTCGTGCCCCGGTCCGGGAAGATCCTCTCCCGCGGAGAGGCTGGGCCTGTGAGCCATGGCGGCTGAGCCTGCCCGTCCGGAGCCTGTGCTCCGCAACGGGAGAGGCCACAACAGTGAGAGGTCCGCGTACCGAAAAATGAGTTAATCTAGGTGTGGATTATTATTGTCATTTTGCACATAGGAAAGGTTAATAATATGAACATAGACACAAGCACCAGTGAACATCAGGGATGGAGTAGAACTCAGGTATTCCAGCTATGCATCTGTTGTACATTTTATTAAATCAGTGTTTAACCACCTGTGGGCCCTGGTGGCTTCAGGATCTATTGCAGAAAATCTGTCCTGCAAATGAATTTGTGTACCCAGCTTTGTCTATAGATTGAACTATGCCTCACACATATTCTACTATTTACAATGTCAATTCAGCTGTTTAAAAATATTTAAAAATTAAAGTATTCTCCTTCTATTAAATATGTACATTGAGAGTTTTAAAAAACTGAAAAGCCAAGAATTTGGATTTTTTTTTTTCTGGTTACTTTTATGGCACCACTGCTCATTCTCACCATAGGCCATCAACATAGGACAATACTGATCCCAAGTCTTGCCTCACTAGAAGAATTTCTTTGAGGGTAGAGAATTGATATGAGTTTTTCATTGTTATATTTCTAGAGCCTAGAACAGTGCCTTGTACTTAGCACGTGTCCAGTAAATACTGGTTGAACTAATGATGGGACAGAACTTCAAGGATGGAACTGCATTAGCTAAAATGTCAGATATTAACCGTCCAAACACAGATAGAATTTTGTCTACATTTTAGAGCCATTAAAGAGCTCTCTGAAGTCATCCTTAGACTCTAAATGAAACCCCACTCTACAGTTCTTCCTTCCCTCTCAGTAATTTTCTATTGATCTTCTAGTTTTTATTTCTCTGTTGCTCAATTGTTACTTCTAAATAGGCCCCACTAGCTGAGCTGAGTGCCTTTTTAATCTGTGCATTTTATTTCTTGAAACACATTTTAAGCTTCTTAAGGACAGAAACTACTTCTTATCTATTTTTTTCTACTCTTTTTTTCAAACCCAGAACCTGACATGGTGCCTATTTTTTTTTTTGTAGGCATCTGTTATTTTTGTTTCTCCTGGCTTCTATTCATTCCTCTTCTCTTTTTTTTTTCACACACACACACTGTATTTTATTTTTACAAGAGATAAATAGACTGACACCAAGCATTGTAAATGGATGATCACAACAAAAGCAACAATGATTGCAATTACCAAACATGAAACCCACTCATACTATGTCATAATATCGACATTCAGTCCAGTAATCCTCCACTGTAATAGCTCCTTTACTTTGCAATGAAAATTGATTTGTATATTTTTTGCCTCTGAGTCCTTGTGGGATTTTTTTTTTATTCAAACAGAAAGTCACAAAAATTATAATCATCCTCATCAGTTCACTCAGTCCCATGTAATTAATTTTTTTTCATCTTGATCTTTTGTTAGCACTTGTATGATTCCATCAGTTTTCCATTAGAGTTCAGAAAATGCTTATTCATTCAGTTCACCAGTATAGTCAGAAACCTGTACTTTCAGAGTCTTTTCCATGAATTCCTTGAAGACGAAACCCTTTTATAGGAACATTTTTGCAAAAGCATCAGCGTACAGCCAGAACTGTCTGTAAATGACAAAAGACTTAAAAATGACCACGGTTAAAGATTTGATGAAAGTTCATAATAATGCAACTGACAAGGAAATTTAGTTATTTCTGAGATATACATTTTAAAATAATAACTAGAATTATGACTTACAACATTATACCAGAATATATAAGATTTTTAGAAATTTCATGTAATGTCTCAAATATTTATATTAACATATTTCCATACAAATAACCCAAAGAAAGTCTGGTATTAGTTGTTTTGTTTGCTTGTTTGTCTTTTTATACTGCAGGTTCTTATTAGTCATCAGTTTTATACACATCACTGTTTACATGTCAATCCCAATTGCCCAATTCATGACACCACCATCCCCACACCCCTGCCGCTTTCCCCCCTTGGTGTCCAAACGTTTGTTCTCTACATATGTGTCTCTATTTCTGCCCTGCAAACCAGTTCATCTGTACCATTTTTCTAAGTTCCACATATATGCGTTAATATATGATATTTGTTTTTCTCTTTCTGACTTACTTCACTCTGTATGACAGTCTCTAGATCCATCCACGTCTCAACAAATGACCCAATTTCGTTCCTTTTTATGGCTGAGTAATATTCCATTGTATATATGTACCATACCTTCTTCATCCATTCGTCTGTCAACGGGCATTTAGGTTGCTTCCATGACCTGGCTATTGTAAATAGTGCTGCAATGAACATTGGGGTGCATGTGTCTTTCTGAATTATGGTTTTATCTGGGTATATGCTCAGTGGGGGGATTGCTGGATCATATGGTAATTCTATTTTTAGTTTTTAAGGAACCTCCATACTGTTCTCCATAGTGGCTGTATCAATTTACATTCCCACCAACAGTGCAAGAGGGTTCCCTTTTCTCGGCACCCTCTCCAGCATTTGTTGTTTGTAGATTATCTGATTAAGCCCATTCTAACTGGTGTGAGGTGATACCTCATTGTAGTTTTGATTTGCATTTCTCTAATAATTAGTGATGTTCAGCAGCTTTTCATGTGCTTCTTGCCCATCTGCATGTCTTCTTTGGAGAAATGTCTATTTAGGTCTTCTGCCCATTTTTGGATTGGGTTTTTGTTTATTTAATATTGAGCTGCATGAGCTGTTTATATATTTTGGAGATTAATCCTTTGTCTGTTGATTTGTTTGCAAATATTTTCTCCCATTCTGAGGGTTGTCTTTTCGTCTTGTTTATGGTTTCCTTTGCTGTGCAAAAGCTTTTAAGTTTCATTAGGTCTCATTTGTTTATTTTTGTTTTTATTTCCATTACTCTAGGAGGTGGATCAAAAAAGATCTTGCTTTGATTTACGTCAAAGAGTGCTCTTCCTATGTTTTCCTCTAATAGTGTCCAGTCTTAGATTTAGGTCTTGAATCCATTTTGAGTTTACTTTTGTGTATGGTGTTAGGGAGTGTTCTAATTTCATTCTTTTACATGTAGCTGTCCAGTTTTCCCAGCACCACTTACTGAAGAGGCTGTCTTTTCTGCATTGTATGTCTTTGCCTCCTTTGCCATAGATTAGTTGACCATAGGTGCGTGGGTTTACCTCTGGGCTTTCTATCTTGTTCCATTGATCTATGTTTCTGTTTTTGTGCCAGTACCATATTGTCTTGATTACTGTAGCTTTGTAATATAGTCTAAAATCAGGGAGTCTGATTCCTTCAGCTCCGTTTTTTTCCCTCAAGACTGCTTTGGCTATTCGGCGTCTTTTGTGTCTCCATACAAATTTTAAGATGATTTGTTCTAGTTCCGTAAAAAATGCCATTGGTAATTTGATAGGGATTGCATTGAATCTGTGGATTGCTTTGGGTAGTAGAGTCATTTTCACAATATTGATTCTTCCAATCCAAGAACATGGTATATATCTCTCCATCTGTTGGAATCATCTTTAATTTCTTTCATCAGTGTCTCATAGTTTTCTGCATACAGGTCTTTTGTCTCCCTAGGTAGGTTTATTCCTAGGTATTTTATTCTTTTTGCTGCAATGGTAAATGGGACTTTTTACATAATTTCTCTTTCAGAATTTTCATCATTAGTGTATAGGAATGCAAGAGATTTCTGTGCATTAATTTTGAATCCTGAAACTTTACCAAATTCATTGATTAGCTCTAGTAGTTTTCTGGTGGCATTTTTAGGATTCTCTCTGTATAGTGTCATGTCATCTGTAAACAGTGACAGTTTTACTTCTTCTTTTCTGATTTGGATTCCTTTTATTTCTTTTTCTTCTCTGATTCCCATGGCTAGGACTTCCAAAACTACGTTGAATAATAGTGGTGAGAGTGGACATCCTTATCTCGTTCCTGATCTTAGAGGAAATGCTTTCAGTTTTTCATCATTGAGAATGATGTTTGCTGTGGGTTTGTCTTATATGGCCTGTATTATGTTGAGGTAGGTTCCCTCTATGCCCACTTTCTGGAGAGTGTTTATCATAAATCGATGTTGAATTTTGTCAAAATCTCTTTCTGCATCTATTGAGATGATCATATGGTTTTTATTCTTCAATTTGTTAATATGGTATATCACATTGATTGATTTGCGTATATTGAAGAATACTTGCATCCCTGGGATCAATCCCTCTTGATTGTGGTATATAATCCTTTTAGTGTGTTGTTGGATTCTGTTTGCTAGTATTTTGTTGAGGCTTTTTGCATCTATATTCATCAGTGATATTGGTCTGTAATTTTTTCTTTTTGTAGTATCTTTGTCTGGTTTTGGTATCAGGGTGATGGTGGCCACACAGAATGAGTTTGGGAGTGTTTCTTCCTCTGCAATTTTTTGGAAGAGTTTGAGAAGGATGGGTGTTAGCTCTTCTCAAAATGTTTGATAGAATTCACCTGTGAAGCCAACTGGTCCTTTGCTTTTGTTTGTTGGAAGATTCTTAATCACAGTTTCAATTTCACTACTTGTGATTGCTGTGTTCATATTTTCTGTTTCTTCCTGGTTCAGTCTTGGGAGGTTATACCTTTCCAGGAATTTGTCCATTTCTTCCAGGTTGTCCATTTTATTGGCATAGAGTTGCTTGTAGTAGTCTCTTAGGATGCTTTGTATTTCTGCGGTGTCTGTTGTAACTTCTCCTTTTTCATTTCTAATTTTATTGATTTGAGTCCTCTCCCTCTTTTCCTGATGAGTCTGGCTAATGGTTTATCAATTTTGTTTATCTTCTCAAAGAACCAGCTTTTAGTTTTATTGATCTTTGCTATTGTTTTGTTTGTTTCTATTTCATTTATTTCTGCTCTGATCTTTATGATTTCTTTCCTTCTGCTAACTTTGGGTTTTGTTTGTTCTTCTTTCTCTAGTTCTTTTAGGTGTAAGGTTAGATTGTTTACTTGAGATTTTTCTTGTTTCTTGAGGTAGGCTTGTATAGCTTTAATCTTCCCTTTTAGAACTGCTTTTGCTGCACCCCATAGCTTTTGGATCATCGTGTTTTCATTGCAATTTGTCTCTAGGTATTTTCTGATTTCCTGTTTGATTTGTTCAGTGATCTCTTGGTTATTTAGTAACGTATTGTTTAGCCTACATGTGTTTGTGTTTTTTACGTTTTTTTCCCCTGTAATTCATTTATAATCTCATAACGTTGTGGTCAGAAAAGATGCTTGATATGGTTTCAATTTTCTTAAATTTACTGAGGCTTGATTTGTGACCCAAGATGTGATCTGTCCTGGAGAATGTTCCATGCGCACTTGAGAAGACAGTGTAATCTGCTGCTTTTGAATGGAATGTCCTATAAGTATCGTTTAAATCTATGTGGTCTACTGTGTCATTTAAACCTTCTGTTTCCTTATTTATTTTCATTTTGGATGATCTGTCCATTGGTGTACATGAGGTGTTAAAGTCCCCCACTATTATTGTGTTATTGTCAATTTCCTCATTTATAGGTGTTAGCAGTTACCTTATGTATTGAGGTGCTCCTATGTTGGGTGCATATATACTTATAATTGTTACATCTTCTTCTTGGATTGATCCCTTGATCATTATGTAGTGTCCTTCCTTGTCTCTTGTAACATTCTTTATTTTAAAGTCTATTTTATCTGATATGAGTATAGCTACTCCAGCTTTCTTTTGATTTTCATTTGCATGGAATATCTTTTTCCATCCCCTCACTTTCAGTCTGTATGTGTCCCTAGGTCTGAAGTGGGTATCTTGTAGACAGCATATATATGGGTCTTGTTTTTCTATCCATTCAGCAAGCCTGTGTCTTTTGCTTGGAGCGTTTAATCCATTTGTGTTTAAGGTAATTATTGATATGTATGTTCCTATGACCGTTTTCTGAATTGTTTTGGGTTTGTTTTTGTAGGTCCTTTTCTTCTCTTGTGTTTCCCACTTAGAGAAGTTCCTTTAGCATTTGTTGTAGAGCTGGTTTCATGGTGCTGAATTCTCTTAGCTTTTGCTTGTCTGTAAAGCTTTTGACTTCTCCATCAAATCTGAATGAGATCATTGCCAGGTAGAGTAATCTTGGTTGTAGGTTCTTCCCTTTCATCACTTTAAGTATATCCTGCCACTCCCTTCTGGCTTGTCGAGTTTCTGCTGAGAAATCAGCTGTTAACCTTATCAGAGTTCCCTTGTATGTTATTTGTCATTTTTCCCTTGCTGCTTTCAATAATTTTTCTTTGTCTTTAATTTTTGCCAATATGATTACTATGTGTCTTGGCGTGTTTCTCCTTAGGTTTATCTTGTATGGGACTCTCTGCGCTTCCTGGACTTGAGTGGCTGTTTCCTTTCCCTTGTTAGGGAAGTTTTCAACTATAATCTCTTCAAATATTTTCTCTGGTCCTTTCTCTCTCTCTACTCCTTCTGGGACCCCTATAATGCTAATGTTGTTGCATTTAATGTTGTCCCAGAGGTCTCTTAGTCCGTCTTCATTTCTTTTCATTCTTTTTTCTTTACTCTGTTCCTCAGCAGTGAGTTCCACTGTTCTGTCTTCCCGGTCACTTATCCATTCTTCTGCCTCAGTTATTCTGCTATTGATTCCTTCTAGCGTAGTTTTCATTTCAGTTATTGTATTGTTCATCTCTGTTTGTTTGTTCTTTAATTCTTCCAGGTCTTTGTTAAACATTTCTTGCATCTGCTCGATATTTGCCTCCATTGTTTTTCCGAGGTCCTGGATCATCTTCACTATCATTATTCTGAATTCTTTTTCTGGAAGTTTGCCTATCTCCATTTTATTTAGTTGTTTTTCTGGGGTTTTATCTTGTTCCTTCATCTGCTATATAGCCCTCTGCCTTTTCATCTTGTCTATCTTTCTGTGACTGTGATTTTTGTTCCACAGGCTGCAGGATTGTAGTTCTTGCTTCTGCTGTCTGCCCTCTGGTGGATGAGGCTTTCTAAGAGGCTTGTGCAAGTTTCCTGATGGGAGGGACTGGTGGTGGGTAGATCTGACTGTTGCTCTGGTGGGCAGAACTCAGTAAAACTTTAATCCACTTGACTGCTGATGGGTGGGGCTGGGTTCCCTCCCTGTTGGTTGTTTGTCCTGAGGCAACCCAACACTGGAGCCTACGTGTGCTCTTTGGTGGGGCTAATGACAGACTCTGGGAGGGCTCACACCAAGGAGTACTTCCCAGTACTTCTGCTGCCAGTGTCCTTGTCCGCATGGTGAAACAGAGCCAACCCCCGCCTCTGCAGGAGACCCTCCAACACTAGCAGGTAGGTCTGGTTCAGTCTCCCCTGGGGTCACTGCTTCTTCCACTGCGTCCTAATGCACACACTACTTTTTGTGTGCCCTCCAAGAGTGGGGTCTCTGTTTCCCCCAGTCCTGTCAAAGTCCTGCAGTCAATTCCCACTACGCTTAAAAGTCTGATTCTCTAGGAATTCCTCCTCCCATTGCCAGACCCCCAGGTTGGGAAGCCTGACGTGGGGCTCAGAACCTTCCCTCCAGTGGGTGAATTTCTGTGGTATAAGTGTTTGCCAGTCTGTGAGTCACCCACCCACCAGTTATGGGATTTGCTATTACTGTGATTGCGCCCCTCCTACCCTCATTGTGGCTTCTCCCTTGTCTTTGGATGTGGGGTATCTTTTTTGGTGAGTTCCAGTGTCTTCCTGTCGATGATTGTCCAGCAGCTAGTTGTGATTCTGGTATTCTCGCAAGAGGGAGTGAGAGCACGTCCTTCTTCCCCGCCATCTTGTTTCCTCTTCCATTCCTCTTCTCTTGATAATAACATTCTGCTTTCTTTCTGGGAACTCATCTCACCTCTATTTTGTAGACAACTGTGGGTAAATACAAGCTATCCTGTCCTGTCTTAGCCAAGCAGGAGAGGAGGTTTTGGAAGAAATAGGTTAACAGCTAGACTGTAATCTTCTTCAGCATTATAATTAATTGAGGAAAGATAGAACACTGTCAACCTTCTTACGATATCAACTCAAGGAATTTTTTCATTGCAAGGGTCTCTGTGGGTTTGCTGTGAATAGATTACTGATCCATGGATATTCTTGTATACTTGGTTGTCAAGATAATTTATCATATAACCTATAAGTTTTGATTTGTAGCCTCATAAAAGACAGAAAGCCAGGCAGCCTCTCCTTTAGTTCCCCATTGACAGGTAACTAGAAAGATATTTAAGCTGAGGGACCCTAGGCCCTGCAGTTTTCTTGTGTTTATGTGATTTGCACTCTTGTCATGTCAGTGCTGGTCCCTCATGACTAAAGTGTATCCCATGTAGTGACTGAGACATTGGAAGATGTGTCTGGGGTGTCCAAGGCCTCCACGACCTTGTTGCAGTATGTTGTGGTCCCTCATCTTAAGGCTTCTGTGTGCTTTCTTAAGGCTAAGTAAACTCAGTGATGGATAAGCCTATTGTATGCTGTGCACTTGATTGACAGTCTTGCAGTGTGTGACCCAGACTCAGCCAATGATACTTTCTCCTGGGACTTTGAATCTTGGGTTGGTGGCATATGTCCTAAATGGATTTTTTTTCTTTTTTAATTTGACTGGCAGCACAGCACTCTGACAAAGCTATAGAATAGTTCTTGCTCCCTGGATGTCAGAGCTACGTGTGTTTCTGTCTATTTCCAAGCTTTTCCACGGTTTCTGTTAGCATGCTCTCTTTCGAATGAATTCCTGTTTACCTAATTAATCAGAGATGGTTTCTCTTAGCTGCCACCAGAGAACTCTGACGATATAGCTATGAGTAAGGTAAGTTCCCAATACATTTTAATTGTTTAGTTAGTGTCTTGATTAGCTACTGCTCTGTAATAAATCACCTCTAAATGTGGTGGCTTGAAATTACAACCACTTATTTAGCTGCAGTTATGCAGGCCTATGGGTTAGACTGGGCTCAGCTGTTTGGTTCTCTTGGCCTCAGCCAGATTTCCCCACATTCAGTATTTTTGCCATAAACATCTTTGCCACAGACGTTTTTGCCCCAAACATTTTCACTGCATAGCTAACTGGCTGTGAGGCAAGTTTGCTATCATGGATAAAATAATGAAAAATAAAAGTGGGATACTAAAAAGGACATACTAAAACATGAGAAATGAGTAACAAAGTTAAGAGGACCTTATTGCAAAATACAAAATACTTGAATACATTTAGAATGTGTGTAGATTCATGCAATACTGCACGTATAACTGATTTTATTTTGTGGGTTGTACCTAAGCACTTGTCTTCCAAGGCTTTCGTTCATGATATTTTATACATTGATTGATTGATTGTTAATTTGTCTCCCTGTTTGGTGCCACACTTTTTCTTTTTTGCTAAAATTTCTTCCTTTATTAGTAAAGGTAGCAGTTTTCAAACACTAGGATGCATATTTGTAACTGAGCTTTGTATTGTGTTGGGAAAGCCTCTGTACTGTTTTTTGTTAGCATTATTTCACATGCTGGTTGAAAGATGTTTCAAAGTTCTATGGGAAACGTGGGTTCAACTCTGTGCCTTTGAGGATTTTGAGGCCTCTTTCTCTTCCAATGTTGTGTGTTTCAAAATAAGAAAAACCCACTCTTGGGACAAATCATCATCATCATCTGTCAACTCAAAGAAAACCAATAACGTTGCAAACCAGAAGAAATGCTAATGTATTCAACCAGGTGAAAGCGAACTTTCTGATCAAAAACTGCCAACCAGTTATTTCACTTTTCATGGAATAATTGCCTTAAGGTCAATTAGCTTTGGGCAAAAATGCTTGTGGCAAAGATGTCGCTAAAGATGTTTATGGTGAAACTGCCTAGAAAGATTTTCTCATGCTTTTGTGGTGAAATGCACGTCAGGTGGGCAGCTTTGCTTCTGGAGGTTAGCTGGCCATCTAGGAAGTTTCTCTGGGCTTGTTCAAATGGTGGTGGTGGGGTCCCGAGAGAATGAGGGAAGCATTATGTGCTGAATTGTGTTCCCTCAAAATCCGTATATTGAAGATTCAACCCCCCATTAACTCAGACGGTGACTGTATTTGGAGATAGGACCTTTAATGAAGCGATTAAGTTAAATGAGGCCATTAGGGTGGGCTCTAATCTAATCTGACTGACGCTTTTTTAAGAAGAAATTTGGACACACAGAGAGATACTAGGGGTACCCATGCATAGAGGAAAGACTATGTGAGGACACAGCAAGAGGGTGGCCAGTATGCCAGGAAAAAGGTCTCAGAAAAAACCAAACCTGCCAATACCTTAATCCTGGACTTCCATCCTCCAGAACTGTGAGAAAATAAATTTCTGTCATTTAAGCCACCTAGTCTGTGGTATTTTGTTATTGCAGCCCTAGCAAACTAATACACGAAGCACACAGGTTCTCTTGTGGCTTGGTCTTAGAACTGGCACAACATCACTTCAGCTGTATTATATTGATAAAACTAAGTCACAAGTCCAGCCCAGCTGGGAGGTCACATTACAAATGGGTATGGATATAGGGAAGGGAATAATTGTGGCCAATTTTGTAAATAAGCTGTCACAGTAATTTGAATGGAAAGGAAGTATACAGAATAGAAATAGATATTAATGCAGAAAATGTTGTTGTGTACTTTAATCTGCAATTGAAATGCTTTGTCCAAAGCACATTTCTCTTTGGTGTGAATGGAATAGGCTAGTTGATGTTCATCCCATGGTCTGCCCAATGAAAATATGCCCACCTGCACCAAGGAGGCCCTATTATGGAACATAATGCCTTGACAAATAACCAGAATGTGGGAGGAATGGTATATTTCTTTTTTAACAGATCAAATCATATCATTAGGTCTTAAAAACTTAGCATTATCATGTCTTATTAATTTTTCAGAGGGATAGTTGCCCAATTCTTTTTTTTTTTAACTTCCTAGTCCCCTTATTTTCTTTTTTTTTAAACATTTTTATTGGAGTATAATTGCTTTACAGTG
Source organism: Monodon monoceros (assembly GCF_005190385.1). Classification (NCBI taxonomy): domain Eukaryota; kingdom Metazoa; phylum Chordata; class Mammalia; order Artiodactyla; family Monodontidae; genus Monodon; species Monodon monoceros. The sequence goes on from NW_021703768.1 coordinate 50,194,846, forward strand.
GTGTGTTAGTTTCTGCTTTATAGCAACGTGAATCAGTTATACATATACATATATCCCCATATCTCTTCCCTCTTGCCTCTCCCTCCCTCCCACCCTCCCTATCCCACCCTTCTAGCTGGTCACAAAGCATGGAGCTGATCTCCCTGTGCTATGCGACTGCTTCCCACTAGCTATCTATTTTACATTTGGTAGTGTATATATGTTCATATATACACTACCACTCTCTCACTTTGTCCCAGCTTACCCTGCCCCTTCCTCGTGTCCTCAAGTCCATTCTCTAGTAGGTCTGCGTCTTTATTCCCATCTTGCCCCTAGGTTCTTCATGACCATTTTTTTTTTTAGATTCCGTATGTATGTGTTAGCATACAGTATTTGTTTTTCTCTTTCTGACTTACTTCACTCTGTATGACAGACTCTATGTCCATCCACCTCACTACAAATAACTCAATTTTGTTTCTTTTTATGGCTGAGTAATATTCCATTGTATATATGTGCCACATCTTCTTTATCCATTCATCTGTCGATGGACACTTAGGTTGCTTCCATGTCCTGGCTATTGTAAATAGAGCTGCAGTGAACATTGTGGTACATGACTCTTTTTGAATTATGGTTTTCTCAGGGTATATGCCCAGTAGTGGGATTGCTGGGTCGTATGGTAGTTCTATTTTTAGTTTTTTAAGGAACCTCCATACTGTTCTCCATAGTTTGCCCACTTCTTGTCATTGACAGACTGGAGTGCTAGAAAGGTCAGGGAAAGCCCTTAACTTAAAAAAACAAAACAAAAACTCTAAGAAAAAACATTCTCCAAGCCTTTAAAGTAGGGTCTATGTCTCATTCCACCTTTGCATCTCTCCATGATAATGACAGGCTTTACAGAGAAGGCGTTTAAATATTGAAGAATTAGTACTGGCTTCTATAGTTGAGACTGCATCATTAGTTATGTCCTGACTCATGTAGCTGGAAAACTTATTTACTTTGGATTGTAGAAATAGACTTTAGTCAGGTGTAGAAAAATTCATGTGGTGGCCTATAGAATTAAAGAAAAATGCACCACTTCAACCAATATTTATTAAGTATGTGTTCACGTTCAATATTTATTTAGAGGGGAAACTGGTTTATTAATAGTAAAAATTCTTCCTCCCTCTCTCCCCCCCCTCCCTCCCTCCCTCCCTTCCTTCCTCCCTCCCTCCCTTCCTTCCTTTCATCCTCTTTTCCTATTTTATTTTCTCCCAAACAAAATTTCACATCAATGAGAACATTAGGGAATGATAAAGTATTTACTGAGGTGAAGTGGGGTGGCAAGGAGAGGGTTGGTATTGCACTGTGCCCGCTGTTTCACAGTTTGCACACCAAGCTCAGTGAGCCCTACCTGGTTTTCCAAATTCCTCTTCTCATCCTCACAGCTACCAGGTTTCCTCCCTCTCTTTTCCCATCCACACTCTGCCTTCTTGCTCCTGCCTTAGATTTCCTAGATCTGTATCTGGGATTCTCAATTTTTCCTTTCTTAGGCAGAGCAATTTAGTGCTGTAACAGTTTTAAATTCAAACTTTGACACTCCCACTCACTAGTTAAAACTGCCTACAGTAACATCAAAGGCCATTATATGAGGAACAAAAGTTTTACTCCTGTTTAACAAATAGAAGTTCCTCCAGATACCAAAATTTGCGTTCCTTAGAAGGCAATGGGAAATAAAAACTGACCCATCTACTATGAGCAGATGACCATAGTAAAAGGCAAAATAAGCAATTTCTTACATGGCCTGCATAGGAGAGGGGCCCATTTACATCTTTCTATTGTGTTAAAAATTGTTTTGATGTGTAAACAAGTTAAAATGATTCTCATGATATTTTAGCAACCCTTATGGAATGGAGTCCTGGAGGTACTCAACTTGTCCAACCTCTAACACACCCATAGTTATTGTGATAATGAAATTAACTGTATCTGTTGAGAGATCTTTGACAGCAGTAATTGACAAGTGAACGCTTTAATGTACATCTGCCCCCATCTGAAAACTTTTTTCCCAGGATTTCTCTCCTGAAGCTGCAGTAATGGGGTGGGTGGGAGGGGCTAGCCATCTCCATCATGCCTCTTTCTGTTGGTTCTCCCAGCTCTTCCACTTCATTCACTGCCCCTAACTCTTGCTACCTGGATTGCAGTCCCTGAAAAGAAGTTTCTCTTTGTTTCCCGCTCTGTTTTCTAGGGAACCTAAGTTAAGATACTCATTAAAAAAAAAAAAGAGGATAAGACTGGGAAAATAAGAATACTGTAAACTCAAACTTTGCTTACTTTAAAGTGTTTTATGTGCATGAGGTAAAGGGCTATAATTCCTTCTACTCAATGTTCTTTGAAATATAAGAAAGACTTGTCATTTTCCATTTTTTCCCCCAAACATTGAAAAAAATCCATAAGTGCATTAGAAAATCAAAAAATGTAAAGAATTCTTAGACGATAAAAAGCAATTGAGATTATTTTATAAGAGAATCAAGAGCAGGGAAACCATGTCTCCAGATCCATCTCAAGCCTACCTGTATTTTTCCATCTCCACTGTCACCTTCCTAGACCAACGTGTCTTCCCCTCTTACTGGGGTTCCACCTGGTCTCTTTGCTTTGCTCTTGTCCTCCTACAATTCCTTCTCTATGCTTTTCCCACGTTCAAACCTTTGCAATTTATTGTTGCCTCTGCCTTGGATGCTCCTTACCTGCTTCTTCCCGTTGGCTCCTTTTAGTTCACCTTAAACATCATTTTCTCAGGTCAGAGCATCTTCTGACCTCCTGGTCTAAAGTCACCCTCCTCTTCTGCTTACCTCCCATCATTTCCTATTCCATTTATTTGTTACTTTTTTCATGGAATTTACCAAATCTGTTACAGATTTTTATTTGTTTGCTTCCATATTAGTGGCTGTTTCTCTCATTAGAATATCAGTGCCATGAGGGCGGGAACCTGGTCTGTTGTCTTTATTGCCCTATCTTGGGTTTTCAGCACAGTTAGTGACACACAGCATAGAAAGAATGACACTTTTCTTAGGGCTCTTCACTCAGTCAACAAGCACGTACCAACTATGGAGCTAGATATTGGCAATCAAGAGGAAGGAAATAAGACCCTGCCTTCAAGGAGCTCTGAGTGGAGAAGAGCATGGCCTTTTATTTTCTGATGCATAGTTTGATCATCTGTACTACATATTTTATTTTTTTTACCATTAGACTTTACCACACTGAATGCAGGATCTCAATCATCTTTGTATCTCTACAGAGGTTAGCATATACCATGAAAGTAAAATCATATTTTTGATAGCATTTAAAAAGTTCTAGGGAGCTTTTATAAATATGATAAATTATTATTATTTTAATATTACTATTATTATTATTTTTTTGCGGTACGCGGGTCTCTCCCATTGCGGAGCACAGGCTCCAGACGCGCAGGCTCAGCGGCCATGGCCCACGGGCCCAGCCGCTCCGCGGCACGTGGGATCCTCCCGGACCGGGACACGAACCCGTGTCCCCTGCATCGGCAGGTGGACTCTCAACCACTGTGCCACCAGGGAAGCCCTAATATTACTATTATTAATTGTCCAGTAAAGTATAATCAGCACTTCTTAACTATTTGTTAATTACCAAATGAGATGTTTACATAAAAGTGTGAGAAAAGGATAGTGGTGTTGGTGAAAAAGAAGAGTCTGAGTGGATGGTAGGTAAAGTGATCAAAAGAAAAATTGGATTTGAAAGCCAAATCCCACACTGCTGTAAGGATACTCTTCTGCTCATTTTCTTTCCTGGAACTTTATTATTTAGTAATAATCATTTCTTTAGATGTCTGTAGGAAGTTAAATAATGAGTCTGCTGCAATTTCAACACCTATGAACAAGAAGTTCACAAACCATAACATATTTGTCTACTTGAAAATTACCTCATTATTTTCCAGCTTCAGTGTGAGAAGGTCACACAAATTAATGAACAACATACAGTCAGCAACATTCATTTAATTGTGATCTTTTGGGAGAAGGAAATCATGTACCACTGTCACTGATGTGAGAAGCGGGGGAACATCACACACCTGTAATTTTATTAATTATTAATGAAGACCAATATAAATAATGCAGTTCCTATTTTGTTTACTAAGCCAGTGGGACTCGGTATAGCCTGAGATAATATCGCTGCCTAAGACAAAGAAAATTCCAGCTGCTCTGAATTTCTCGGCTGGAATTTATATCCTATCCACCCGATAGTTTGCCAAAAAGGGATCTGGCTACTACAAGTGGATTTACAAAAATGCTGTCTGTGATCTAATGCTTAATAAATACAGCTTAATGATAATAATGTGAGCTACTGAGATGCAAATACTTGTAAGGTAAGACCTGGTGCCTTTTCAAATCAGGCATGTTCCCCAGACATCATGGAGCCATGTATACTTTAGAAAGAAAATTAAAGGAAATTTATGCATGTGTGTGGTCCCATATGAATGCTCACCAAAGGGGGACTTCAGCAGAGGAAAATTTTAATAATCAAGTGGATAGGGCAACCTGTTCTGTGTATGCTAGCCAGCATCTTTCCCCAGGTACCCTTGTTATTGCCCAGTGGGCTTATGAACAAAGTGGCCATGATGGCAGGGATGGAAGCTATGCATGGGCTCAGCAACATGGATTTCCACTGACCACTGCCAGCTTGGCTGTGGTCACTGCTGAATGCCCAATCTGCCAGCAGGAGACACCAACTTTGAGTTCCTGATATGGCATCATTCCCTGGGGTAATCAGTCAGCTACCTGGTTGCAGGTTGATTACATGGGACCACTTTCGTCAGGAAAGGTCAGTGCTTTGTTCTTACTGGGATAGACGCTCTGCATACAGATTTGCATACAGCATTGCTTCTGATCAAGGAACTCATCTCAAAGAAAAATGAGTATGGCAATGGGGCCATGCTCATGGAATTTACTAGTCTTCCCATGTTCACTATCCTGAAGCAGCTGGCTTGATAGAGTGGTAGGATGCCATTTGAAAACTAAGTTACCATGCCAGTTAGGTGGCAGTTCCTTGCAGAGCTGAGGCAAGGTTCTCTTGAGGGCAGTATATGCTCTGAAATCAGCATACAATATATGATGCTGTTTTTTCCATAGTCAGGATCCATGGACTCAGGTATCAAGGGGTGGAATGGGAGTGGCACTACTCACCATTACCTGTAGTAACCCACTAGCAAAATTTTTGCTATCTGTTCCTGTAACTTTATGTTTTGCTGGCCTAGAGGTCTTAATTCTAGAGGGGGGAATGCTTCTACCAGGAGACACAATGTTTCCATTAAACTGGAAGTTAAGACATGTCCACTGTGAAGTCCTCATGCCTCTGACTCAACAGGCAAAAAAAGGAGTTCTTGTGCTGGCTGGAGTGATTGGTCCTGATTATCAAGGAGAACTTGGACTGCTTTTCTACAATGGAGGTAAGGAAGAGTATGTCTGGAATAAAGAAGATCCCTTAGATTGTCTCTTAGTATTACCATGCCCTGTAAATATGGTCAACTACAGCAACCCCATCCAAGTAGGACTAATGGCCTAGACCCTTCAGGAATGAATGATCACCCTGCCAGGTAATGAACCATGAATGATCACCCTGCCAGGTAATGAACGATGACCAGCTGAGATGCTTGGCGAAGGCGAAGAGAATACAGAATGTCTGGTAGAAGAAGGTAGCTATAAATATCAGCTACAGCCACATGACCAGTTCCAAAAATGAGGACTGTAATTGTTATGAGTATTTCCTCCGTATTTCTTATGAATACGTTTGTGTATGTGTATAATATCTTTTTTCTTTCCTATATTATTCCCTTATCATGTAAGGTAAGATATATTGACTTGATATCAGTATTTAAATATTGTTGATTTTACGTCATAGTATTTAAGTTATTGGATGTCGGGAGAAGAGTAAACATCACTCAAGGACTTTACCTCTTTTTCTGGGAAAGGTATTAGTGCGTTTTCGGTTGTATGTAGGATAGTTGTATCATGTTAGATGGAATTATGACCTTGTTATTGTTTTTATCTGGAGATTAAGTATGGTTTAAGGAGATGCATACAGTTGCCAAGTTGACAGCTGGTGGGCTGGTGGTGATAGTTAATTTTATGTGTCAACTTGACTGGGATAAGGGATGCCAGATGGCAGGTAAAACAGTGTTTCTGGTGTGTCAGTGAGGGTGCCTCCAGAAGAGATTAACATTTGAATTAGTAGACTGAGTAAAGATTGCCCTCCTCCATGTAGGTGGGCATCATCCAATCTGTTGAGAGCCTGAATAGAACAAAAAGGCAGAGGAAGGGTAGTTTCACTCTCTCTGCTTGAGCTGAGACATCCATCTTCTGCCCTCTGACATCAGCGTTCCTGGTTCTTGGGCTTTTGGACTCAGACCAGGACTTACACCATCAACCCCCTCACTCTCAGGTCTTTAGACTCAGAGTGAATTATACCATTGACTTTCTTGGGTCTCCAACTTGCCGATGGCAGATCTTCTCAGTCTTTATAATCATTTGAGCCAGTTCCTCATAATAAATCTTCTTTTACATATCTGTTATATCCTATTGGTTCTGTTTCTCTGGAGAACCCTGACTAATACAGTGTGTGTGTCTATGTGTCTATAGAGCTAGTATTTGATATAGAAAAGAATCCACTGAGAAGCATAGAAATAAAATGTAAAGAAAGAATAAAGAGTAATTAGAGAATAAAAACTTATTACCCAGTCAGATTTCATAGAATCGGAAATCTAATAAAAAGGCATTTGAATCAAAAGAACCTGAGTACAACCTAAACATTGAAAATAAGGGAAAAATGTTCTCCCCCCCTTTTGTTTTTCATTCCCTCTATACCCTTTCCTGATGATTTCACTCACTTCCAGAGCTTCAGCCCAGATGTCAGTGTATAAACGTGGACTAGAAGAGAAACTTTTAGCAAAAGTTTACCAGATAACATTCTATGAAAGACCTGAGCTCTGCACAGGCAGCTGCCTCTAGACATCTTACGTGGATACTCTGGTTCCTCAGACTCAGCGCACCCCAACCTGTACCTGTACCCATCACTTCCCCTTGCAAACCTGTGCCTCAGTGCCATCACCATCCAGCCAGTCTCCCACAATAAGCCCCAGATTCACCCTTTCCCCCTCCTTTCCATTTACTCCTCATATTTGATTGTCCATTGACTCCTGTTGCTCCTCAGAACTGTCGTTTGAATGCAAGCCTCTGTCCTCTGCCTCCCTTCCCCCTGCCTTAGTTCAGACTCTTATCAACAGAGTCCAACAGGTCTGTGCTTCTCCAGTCCCTCTGAATCTCTCTCCATCTGCCAGTACTGCTGCCAGAACAGTTCCCCAGTCTGCAGACCACTGGTGATGCTCAAACTCCTCATCATGTCACAAAGGCCCCTCACAGCCAGGTCCCAACACACCTCTCCTGTGACAACCACTCACTCTTCCCAAAGCCCAGCTCTTGGGAATTCTTAACCATTCCCCCAATATGCCAGGCTCTTCTGCACTTTCACTCCTTTGTATCTGCAACTCCCCCTGCTTGGAATTCCTCTATTCCTTCTTCCTGCATTCTCCTTGAAGCCACCTCCAAATGGGTGACAGTCTTGGGTACTGGTTAAGACTAGGAGCTATGGAGACAGATAGTCTGGGTTGGAATCCTCCACCAACTTGCAGTGTGATCTCAGGCAAGTCACTTAACTTCCCTTGTCTTAGGTTCCATGTCCATAACATGGGAAGATCAATAATGATACCTAGGGCTTCCCTGGTGGTGCAGTGGTTGAGAGTCCACCTGCCGATGCAGGGGACACGGGTTCGTGCCCCAGTCCGGGAAGATCCCACATGCCGCGGAGCGGCTGGGCCTGTGAGCCATGGCCGCTGAGCCTGCGCGTCCGGAGCCTGTGCTCCGCAAGGGGAGAGGCCACAGCGGTGAGAGGCCCGCGTACTGCAAAAAAAAAAAATGGAAAAAAAAAATAATGATATCTATATCTTAAGACTGTTATGAGAGTTAAATGATAAAATATATGTAGCAGGACTCCACATCCCTTCTTAGAACAGTAAATGTATAATAAATGTTAGATACTATGACCAAAATTTCTCAAGGCAGAGTCAGTTCTTCCCACTTCTTGGATCTCTAAAGATGAGGGCTCTGGTATCTGGAAAGTTTGCTCAGAAGGACAAGTGATGTCCTGAGTTCCGAGGAAATTACTAGGGGAGTTTTCATAGTTAGAGCAAGGAAAATCATTCTTTATTTCTTCCGAATCCTAGGCACTGGGGATACAAAGTGACCAGTTTGTTGAATAAGCCTGTTGGAACTAAAGTGCAAAATTATATTTTTCTTTCCTCCGTTTTTAAAACTTTCTCAGCCACTGGATAAGAACCCATCAAGTCCTATAGATATTCTGTTCACTCTTGAGTAATTGACATTCTCTAACCTAAGTCACAAACTCTCTCTCAATTCAGTCGAATTTCCAGTCTAAGACATGGTTAAAGCTTTAAGCTTGATTTAGTGCTATTTCGTTTCTTTGCTCCAGCTCTGCCTGCTTTAGGCTAAAAGCCTACAGTGGGAAAGTGAGTGTGGTGTTGGATAATGATAAACAAAACACAGACCTATTTTTCAAGCTCACTGTCTTTTGTGGGGACAGACGAATGGTAGATTGGATTACAGTGTGACATATGCTGTAATAGAGGTATGCTTATGGGCGTAGCAAAGCAGAAGAAGTGTGCTGAAATCAAGCTGTGACATGAGGAAGGCTTCCTATAAGAGATGAAACGTGACCAAAGCTCAGTCTCACAGGACTGGCGGCAGTTTCCAATAGAGGAGGTAGCAGGTGCAAGGCAGGAAAAGGATCATGAACCTAAGGATCACTTGCCAAAGGGATTGCATTTGCCATAGATCCCAAGGGAGTTACTTTTGCCAGCTGTGCTACTAAAATGTATGTGACCACACAATGTAGGCGTGGAATGTGGTTTAGATATGGATTAGATTAGATATGGAAAATATTGTGGGTTGATATTTTGGGTTCTCTGATTTACTAGCTGCCTGATCTTGGGCAAGTTGTTGAACCTCTTTGAGCCCTAGTTTCTTCACCTAAAATGGAGAGATTGTTACTCACCTCAAAGTGTATAAATTTAAATGAGGAACTACATATGCAGAGTTCTTTGTACTATCCTATTGGTTCTGTTTCTCTGGAGAACCTTGACTAATCCAGTGTATGTTTCTGTGTGTATATGTCTGTGTGTCTATGGAGTTAGTACTTACTTAGTTTGGGCTTAATAATTGTTAGTTCATTTACTGAGACTATCGCCACTCCCTGCTTTTAATTTATATTGAGGACAGATTGGAGGAGCAGAAATTATATGGCAAACTCAAGAATAGCATTTCTAGATATTGAGACAGCATGGACCTGAATTAGCAAATTGGTAGTGGGATGGGAGAAAAACCACATATAGTTGGAAACAGTGCCCTAAAAGAAATAGACTAGCTATGTCTGTTGTCATTGTTAATTTTCAATTACATTTTTATTTGCCCACTCACTGATTATGTTTGTTTGTCTGGCTTCAGGATCCATCATCTTTATGGTATTTGAATGTAGCTTTGTACACAATTTGAGATCCTCAAAGAGAAGTTATTTCTATCAAAAAATGATTTGTACATTAAAATAAGCTGCCACCTGGGAGATTATAACCTAGAGGCGTCATTATTTTATTAGCTGAGCCCTAAATTGTTGGAGTAAGATTACCTCAGATGAAGAGGTGGCATATGATTCTTAATTGCTTTTGATTTCTAACACAGCTTATTTTGGTTTAACTAAAATACATGTCCATTTATTTGAAGTATTCTGCCTAGAAAGGTGGGGCTGTGAAGTCAATGCAAATAGAGAAGAATCATCAAAAGAAATATGGTGGAAATGGCACCAGAGGAATCAGAAAACCTGGGTTTGTTTCTGGCTCTGTCACTGACTAGTTGGGTAACTGGAAAGGTTGCTTGTAGGATAAATAAATATGATAAGATGAATATGGGGCCTGAATGGTGAAGTAACTGATAATGTATTTCCTTTTGTATCCCCCCTCTTATCTCTTTCTTTACTTCATTATCTTTTACCTGTTCAAACCACTAAGGCTCAACTGTTACCAGAGGTTCACCTGGATATGAAAGAATTTTGTAAGAGTGAGGGTGATATGCCAACATGAGTGTGTCGATATGATTATATTACTGGTTCTTTCTTTTTGTGACCTTCTTTCTGTTGTTAATGCCAAACCAGAATTTCTTTTAGTGACTTTGATCTAGAAACTATTATTATTCTTAGTGAAAAGTCTTTCACATAATTCATATCATTTAAAAAATCATGAATATTTACCCATATTATTCATATTTACTAATAACACTTCCAATGCTTTTGATGACAGAGTAGCTTAAAGCAGGTCAATATTTCAGGCTAATTATTTGTGTGTTACCTGTTGCTGAATTTCTTCAGCAAATAGTACCATTCTTGGTTTGTGATTTAGATGACAGTAGAGAGTCAATCACTAATGTGAATTGAATGTGAAAATCAGGACTTGTTTGTTTCCTGGTTGATTGCTTTAATTCTGATTTGATTTCTTCACACCAAAGGAAGTGAACATGTAGTAATCCAGGTGGAAATTTAATATCCTGTCTATGCAGTACAAAATTGGAGTGGGAAACTGAAGCTTTTTGCAAAACATTCTATATCAATATCATGCCAAAAATGTTTTTTATTGAATGTCTAGAAATATGGTCCTGTTGTAAGATTTAGTACACAAAGAGTTGTCCCAACCCAAATCTGTGCTTTCAAAAAACATATTTTCATGCTATGAGCTTAAGAGAAAGAAGAGGGAGGCTTTCTAGCTAACAGTAGTAGCTGAGGTACTGTGGCATTTTAAACAAACTTGAATGGCCCAGTTGCTCAATAAATCCTCTTCCTTTACTTTCACCAAATGCACAGGAGGTTGGGACATGACACTGAGTTAATTATGGGTGCAGGACTTTCCAAAATAACACTGGGTTGAAGACAGGTTGACATTTTCAGTAATGCCATAGGTCAGAAAGGTAAGCTAATTTGGGCTCACGTAAATCTGGAAAGCAGCTTTATGTTTTACCCAGTAGAAGGAAAGAAACAATCCTTAGAGTCCATTGCAACACTGCCTTGGAAGGGTCCTAAAGGCCATCTCGTTTAAACTGCAACACTTGTGATCAGGTTGGTTGGATCTAGAACGTCACAGAGTGCTTGACTTTCAGGGCCTGGGCTGGTCACAGAGCTGAAGAACCATTTTGACTCAACCAGTCCCAGAATGCCAGATGAATCTGCTCAGTGGCCAATTCCCTATCTTCAAGGTGCACATGTGAATACTCACCTGTGTGCATGCCCCCAAGTGAACACATACACACGCACACACACCATGGTGTGCAAAGGAAAGGCTTGAGAATAAGACCAAGAAAGCTTGTGTTTTTTATCCCTTTTCTGTTACTTAATAGCTATGTGGTCTAGAGCAAATCACCTCAGCAAATCACGCTGGATAACTGCCTTTTGCCTCTCTGGATGTCCTATCTACCCTTCTCTAACCTGCTCTCTGTCCCAGGGGGCTGACTTTTAGGGACTATATCAGAAGGCTTCCTAGTCTTCTGGTTTCCTGTTGAGTTTGGTAAATGCTGAGCCCCAGCAGGAGGCTGGAGGGAGGGATAACAGTGAGCTTGGATGTTTTCCTGTGAGCTCACCTTGGGCTGACTTTGTCCCTCAACCAAAGGTCATAACTGCCCTTGGGCATATTATCCTTGTGTGACCCTCCCTGCTGTCCCCCTTTATCCCTCACCCACATAGTCCCTACCTACCTTACAAGCTGAGGATTTTCCCTTGATAAATAGTCTCTTTACTAAACTCTCTTTGAATTATGTTAATTTGGTTGTACCAACTGTTTCCTGCTGGCACCCTGACATGTTTTGTTTTGTTTTGTTTTGTTTTGGTACGCGGGCCTCTCACTGTTGTGGCCTCTCCCATTGCGGAGCACAGGCTCCGGACGCGCAGGCTCAGCGGCCATGGCTCACGGGCCCAGCCGCTCCGCGGCATGTGGGATCTTCCCAGACTGGGGCACGAACCCGTGTCCCCTGCATCGTCAGGCGGACTCTCAACCACTGCGCCACCAGGGAAGCCCCCTGACATGTATATTCAATGGACTATTATGAGAAGATCTCTTAGTTTATGTCACTGTTCATCAAAGAAGGGGCCATGGTGGGTCAGTGATGACTGCCGTGAGTTCAGCTAGAGGGAGGTGAGCATAGATGTCCAGAATTAGCTCTTTCACAAGTCTCCTCTGGTTCTAAATGTTCTATGACTCAATGTGTAAGAAACTGAAGGAAGCCTATTACATTTTGGACTTTTATATTTCTATGGGGAATCTGGACTGGGATGATTAGACAAATGTAGTTTAAAGGAAGTTACAAGCAAGGTGTGCCTATGAAAACCAGAGATGAATCCATACACACAGAGTCTTCCTATAAATAGTGCCTTTCAACTATTGTTCACTATTTTCAGTATTGGATTATTTTTCACCAAGTATTGCTTTTTTGTTAAGTGTTAATTCTAGGTCAGTGTTTTCTTATATGTAGCAATATACAGATTATAAAAAATATACAATAGTTAGACAAGCCTCATTTGGCAATATGGCAAAAGTATTTACTACCAATTAGTAGTATTAAAAACCATCCCTAGGGCTCTGGGTGTATTCTCTGGATTGCATTTCTTTTTACTTTCCCATCTACCTCTCAAGTTAAAACAGAAACTGCTTATACTCATGAAATTTGCCTGGTAGTAATACCCTTGGGCTTTCTCGTAAATTTTCCAAGAGTGTACATATGGTCAGAAAAGCCAAATGTGCCTATTTCAGCCCTCACTGTGGTAAGGCTCATGAGATGATTTGAGGTCACCTTTCTCCTGGTAAGGATTTTATCCAGTTTCATTTTCAGAAAGGATCAACGACCAAAACTGCTTACGATCCACAGCGTGAGTAAAAACTTTAAAGGAATTTTTCTGTTAGAAAAAGTTACTAGAGCATTCTTGTCAAGCTGTCTATCTTTGTGGGATTTGATCATTTGAACATTCAGTAGTTGATAGAATTTGACAGCTGCTGCAGCTGTCTTTTTTTTTTTTTTTAAAGATACTCCTTTAAGGGCCATATATCATGGTTCTCCTCTCAAAACAGTGACCCAGAGCACTTGCCACTTTTGCCCACAGAAGCTAAACCTACTAGTTACTGGGAAAGAATATATTACTTGGCTATAGGATGCTAATAGTAAAGATAATTCTTCTTATCTTTGTTTTCCAAATTCCTTTCACACATGCTTGGTTATGTTATATTTGGGATAATGTAATGAGGTTCTTAGGGAAAGTGCTTTATTTTTAGTTTACAGATGAGAAATCTGAGGCAGAGAGCTGTTATTATCAGGCAGCACTAGAACCCTAGATTATTAGTGCATAATAGGCTTTAATTTTCATTTCCATGAGTTATTCATATTTAACATATGCCACATAATTTAACCGTAGGAGAGCATTCCCCATTCATATTTAGGCTCAGAAAAATGGTCTAGTAGTTGAAGATAATACTCTCCACTTTCAAGATACCCAATATTTTTAATGCTATTTTTTCATCTATATATTCCAACTTGAAGCACCAGTGTGATTTGGTGCTTTGAGACAAGGCACAGACCATTAAATAGGCTTGGGATTTTGTATCCCTCACTAATCCCCTCCCAGCCCCTTTCTGCTTATTTCTTTACCCTGAAGCAAAGGCTGAGATTCTTCTCCACATGAGCCCTGTATTTGGATTTTAGAGCATTTGGGTCATAGCACCACAGTAAAAGGAAAATAAAGATTTATACAGATGACTTTGGCAATTCCAACCCTCTTTGTTCCAAAGAACAAAAATTCCTTTGGCATGTTGTGTCAGAGGACTTGCTTGCACTACCTTCATATCCTTTGCAGGAAATGTATATAATTGAGAAGATCTCATCTGGAAAATCTAGAGTAATTATACTAATGAGCTGGACCTGCTGATCCCAGAGATCCTTTCAGCTTTAACAGCCTGGAATTTCAAGTATTAACAAAGAGTTTGATCTCCAAATGATTGAGCTATTGTGTGTTAGGCAGAGGGCAAAGGGGTATGAGGAAGGGAGGGTTTCAATGTCCATGTGACCTAAGAAATGAGGAGTGAGAGAGATCAATCCCAGGATGAAGGAGCCATGATGAAAAATATTATAGAAGCAAACTTAGAGAAATCACAGATAGTCATAAAGTTGAAGTTTGACTGGGAATGGAGATAATTACATGGACTTGGAACAGAGGAATTGGGAACCAAAATGTCAGCATAGTGCTGCATTCTGGAATCCAAGCATGTGGGTTCAAATCTCAGCTCTGTCCTCAACTGTACATCTGTCCATATATGATTCAGTACCGAACAGCACACACACCTTAGAGCAGTGATTTCCAACCTTATTTGGATATTAGAGCACTAGACTCATCTGGGAGTTTTGAAAAAATACAGGTGGCTGGGCCCACTTCTGGAACAGTTCAGTCAGAATCAGGGACTCGTTGGGGACTGGGGTGGTGGCGGAGATAGGCTTGAGAGCCTGGTTTGAAAGCTACAGGTTTATAGCCATGATTCTCACATTTTTGTGTGTCAAAATCAACTGGGGTGTTTGTTAAAATAGATTGCTGGGCTCTACGCTCATTGAAAGCGTTCCTGGTGAATTTGAGGTTCTTTCTTTGTCGCGAAAGGATTCGGAGATGCAGTGATAGGTAAGAATCGGATTTATTTAGAAAGAAACACACTCCATAGACAGTGTGGGCCATCTTGGAAGGCAAGAGGCTTCAAAATATGGTATGGTTAATTTTTATGGGCTGGGTAATTTCATAGGCTAATGAGTGGGAGGATTATTCCAGTTATTTTGGGGAAGGGGTGGGGATTTCCAGAAATTGGGCCACCTCCCACTTTCTGGCCGTTTATGGTTAGCCTCAGAACTGTCATGGCATTGGTGGGTGTGTCACTTAACATGCTAATGTGTCACAATGAGCTTATAATGAGGCTCAAGGTCTAGTGGACGTCGAATCTTCTGCCATCTTGGACCCAGTTGGTTCTCACTAATTTTTGTTATGTACTATGGCTATGTCATTCTTTTAGAGGTTGTGCCCTGCCCCCTTTCCTCCTGTTTCAAAAGTGAACATCATCAGGTCAAATAGTTTGTCCACAGATCAGAGTGTTGCAGGAAGGGACATCTCTTCCAGGGCTCGAGAGTGGTCTCTTAGTGTTAGAGTGGGTCTAACACTCAGAAATGAATTGTCCAAGGAGACACATGGGCTGACAGAGACTTTATTGGGAAGGGCTGCCTGGGCAGAGAGCAGTAGGGTAAGGGAACCCAGGAGGACTGCTCTGCCATGTGACTCGCAGTCTCAGCTTTATGGTAATGGGGTTAGTTTCCTGGTTGTCTCTGGCCAATCATTCTGACTCAGGGTCCTTCCTGGTGGCACATGCATCACTCAGCCAAGATGGATTCCAGCGAGAATTCTGGGAGGTTGGTAGGCATATGGACTGGCATCTCTTCTCTCCTTTTGACCTTTCCCAAATTCTTCTGGTTGGTGGTAGCTTGTTAGTTCCAAGTTCCTTACCAGGACCTCCTGTTTTAAGATAACTCATGCCTGGCCAGGGTGGTTTCAGTCAGTGGTTCCCCTAACAAGAGTATTCAAATCTATGACTATCCTAAAAATACCTGATACTTGATTTTATTAAATATAAACAATGACACAAGAGGAGCACGAAAAGAAGATGAAGCAGAATAATTCTATGTAAGATGAAAGACAAGTTGAACTCTAGCACATACATGGACTTGAACAGAATTCAATTGTTAGGAATTTTGTGGTTAAGGTCCCACACATTTTCTTTCCCCTCATAAGTCGAATTTGTAGATTGACTCCTCCTGACACCACAGGTCACCTTTTAAATGTTGACTTCAGTTGATTTTCTCAGGTGAGAAATGAATTTTATTAAATATTCTAAGAATATCTCATGTACTAGAAAGAAAAATATGATTGCTATCAGGTGATAAACATTACCATGAAAAGAGACCAGTGTAGATATGAAAAATCTAGTCCTAAAGCATACAGAATACAGTCTGAACAATGTTGTAATGGCAGAATAAATAGAATTCCTGCTTGTTTGCTCGTACTGATGTCTTCTCAGAGGATCTGGAAAGCTTTGTGTGTGGTGTGGTTTTTTTTCTTTTGGTTCTCTCATTTAATGAGGTGGAGTATTCTCTACTCTAGAGCCTTGTCACACAAGATGTGGTCCACAGACCTGGAAATGTGTTAGAAAAACAGGATATCAGGTTTTTCCATAGACATATAAAATCAGAATTTACATTTTCACAAAATTCCTAGGTGAGTTATGTGCCTTTTTAAGTTTCAGAAGCTGTGCTACAACATTCCAACATTGTAAATCAGGGGTTGTGGGGAAGCAGATCATGGTCTAACAGAGAGCATGAAGATACATTCTCCTAGATACTGCTCCAGTTAAGATATGCGTTGGGTGCAAACAAATAGGCAGAGAAAAAAAAAATGTTAAAGAAGAAAAACCATAGTTCATTGTCCTTCATCTGCCTTGCCCACATAGTGTAGAAATTTGGGCCTATATTGGTGAGAAAAGTTTCAGAGGATGGTGAGACACTTTCATGGCATTAGCTGAGGCCACTGGCTATCTTGGTTCTAGTTGCTTTATCTTTCTAAGGTGAACCAAGTCCTGACAGAAAAACAGGGGAGTGAATACAAATAATAAAAGCAATCCCATTGTAACTGGTTTTTGAAAGTTTATCCTAATGGATACAAACACGCAAGGGTCTAATTTCTTCTCAGCCAGTGCCTTTGACATTATTCTGTTGAATCTGGCTTTCCTAGATCTTAATAACATCTTTGTCAGATCTTATAGCTTCCAAATAAATTTCAGTTATTAAGTCTAGTCCAGTCCAATATAAAACTTCAATCACTCCTACCCCTTCTTCCTAAGCTCAGGGTTCATCAGTGGCCTGAGGGGGTATGCAGCACGGTGGGGAAGGAGGCCCTCGCTATTAAAGTCTACTTCCCTCCCCTTTTCCTCCTCTGGTGTGTTGGGCTAGGGAGGAAGGAGATGGCATGAGAAGGAGAAGATAGAAATAGATGTATGGACACATGTGTAAGCTTTTTAGGTGGACTGTGGGAGGGACTCCCACTTCATAATTACTCTCATGGAAGACCCATCTCCAGCTCAAACTTTTCCCTTGGCCTCCAGATTCCTTCACCATTAGTATATCACATGGCCATAAGCTCCTGGCTGCTTCCTGAAGCAACAGAGAGCCCTCCTATTTAGGGTGTGAGCTCATAACTCAAGCCTTGCTACTACGTCCCAGTGTTCTCTTGACGTATGAGAGACTCATACATCACTCATACCTCACACATCACTCACATACTCAAACATCACCAGACACCACATGGCTTCCGTTCCCTTCCTTCACTTTTGCCATCTGTGTTCAACTTTCTTGTCTGTTCAGATTAGCAGTAACACTAGGAATGAGATGCTCGTCTCTTTTTCCTGTAGACACCCCCAAATCCTACAAGTGGTCCTTTTGGTGGAGCCCTCACTGGACTTTGGTGGATGAGCACTCGCCTTCCTTCCTCCTTCCATGAGGAAAAGCTTCAGTACCCTGATTAGACCTTAGAATCAGTCATGTGTGAGTCTGTGGATCCTCAACCCCTTCTTCCCTTTCTCCCTCTCTACTTTTCTGTTTCTGTCTCAGGGGAGAGTCCTGAGGGATTTTTTGGAGCAACAGAGAGAATATACTCACCTTTTACAAGAACTTGGAGGGGCTGTCCTGCTCCCCAGTTGCTTGTACGTTTATTTAGGAAGTGTGTTACTAGACAATTCTGTGTCCTCAGCCGTGAGGCCTCACTGCCAATTCCAGAATAGTAGGAAAGGTTCTACTCAGCAGCCCTTTACATTATAATATACAATATCTATTGATGATTTCCTTTGTACTGATTGTATTAAGCATTTTATGTATTCTATTTCACTTAATCCATATGACAATACCATATGATAGTTCTATTGTTATTCTATTTTAAACAGTTAAACTCTGTAATGGACTTATATCTGGTTGCACAAAAATATTTTAAAAAGCCTTCCCATTTTGTAATAATTCCATTGAATTATGTCTTACTATCCTAGTGAGGAAACTAACACATGAAAACTTTGTTTTTGGAGAAGAATAAGTGATTTAGATTCTACCCATCAGATATACCTGCAAGAGACGTCATACAGAATTGAGTCACATGGAGGGAAGAGGCATGGTGCTGAGTTTCCATTTTGCAGCAGGTACTGAGACAGAGAAAGTGTCTTAATCCGTTTGGGCTGCTGTAACAAAATACCACAGGCTGCGTAGCTTATAAACAACAGAAATTTATTTCTTCCAGTTTTGGAGCCTGGAAGTCCAAGATCAGGGTGCCAGCATGGTCAGGTGAAGGCCCTCTTCTGGGTTGCAGACTTCTCATTGTATCCTCACATGGCAGAGAAAGGGCAAGGGATCTCTCTGTAACCTCTTTTGTAAGGGCGCTAATCCCATTCACGAGGGCCCTGCCATCATGACCTAAGCGCCTCCCAAAGGCCCCAAATCCTAATACCATCACTTTAGGGATTAGGATTTCAACATACAAATTTTGTGGGGGGACACACACATTTAGACAATTGCACTGAGGAAGGCTCTATTACTGACAGTGATGGTAGCAGCCCCCTGACTTAGGCACTTTCTGATGATGGCAGAGGCAGCAGTTTCCTTCTTGGTAGGTTGGCTCTGAGATGTAGCTCTGGGTGTCCTCCCCAGAAGCTCAGCTTGGATTCTGACTCTTCAGCCTTACAAGGATTCTGCGGGCTCTCTCTGTCTTTCTCTCTGCTTAAAGCAGTAACACAGGGTTTGTTGGCTACAGCAAAGCACCCTGGCCAGGACAACAACATTACCAATATTGCTTCTATTCTTCATATTTGAAGAGGGAAAAACTGTAGACATTAATCTGTTTTATAAAGACAATCCTTAGAAAAATCTGAAAGTCAGGACTATCAATGGTTACAATATTTCTCCACCACTAATAGATATAGCTTTACTCTAACAGTGTTCTATTGAAACTAAGACGCTTATGAGGAAAATGTTTTAGATAACATGAAGACTTACTCTGGGTTCAAAATATTGTATTTAAGATTTTGCTTTTGCATTGATTTGCTGCATATGATTCAGCAAATTTGTTTCACTGAAGCATAGGATCATGGGGTGAAAAATCAGAAGACCTGTTTGAGTTCCGGCACTGCCCTTTATTAGTTATGTGGTCTTAGACAAGTTTATTAACTGCTTTGAGACTCAGTTTCCTCACTATAAAATTGAAATAATCATACAGTAGTATTTTCCATCTATTCAAGTTTTCTGGAAGATCAGATAAAAATGTTCTGTGGGCAATGAAAAGCTAAAATAAATAAAATAATAATTATTATAGCTATGGTCTTTTGAATCATCTCTGTGAGTAGAAAATGGTAGAAAATAAATGCCAGATCCATTTATAATTTATTATAATTTAATTTATTATAATCTGGCTTTTCTCTAAAAAGCCGGATTACTAGGAGAAAAAAGGAAAGACATTTTTAGGAAGGCATAGAGAACATATATATTTCTTTGCATGCAAACGTCTTTTTTCTCAAATTATGTAAGGCCTCTGATCAGAATATAGCAATTCAGGATCCCAGGAGAGTCAAATACATTTCATCTACAGTTCTGGAAAGACTGGCCAATTTTTTGAATGCTTTATTACCCATGAAAACTTCTTATTCCCCAAATATTATTTGTTCAATTAAATAGAAGAATAGAAGAGTAAATAGAAGAATAGTAGAAGTTGCCTAGAGGTCCTTAGGTCTCTGGAAAGTTGCTGGGTAGTTGCTAAGTCAAGTCTGTCTTTTGAAGATGGAACACTGGGACCCTGGCACTTGTGTTGTCTAGTGAAAAAGGCCAAGGTCATTTCCATGGGGACTGCCCTTCTCCTGCTGTCTTCCCCGCCCCCACCCCTCTTCCTCAAAGGGTAGAGTAGGTCTAATGTGTAAAAGAGCCATGAATTCCTCTTGGGTGTACTGCATTCCCCCCTTCCCATCTGTGCTTCAGGATTACATCATTTTCCTGAGTGTAGAAATCAAAAGGAGCATTTTTCATAATTTGCAAGGGTGGCTATGGTAGGTCAAGTTTGCTATAATAACTTTTCAGCTGTGTTCTATCTTCATTTTTACAATCATTATATGCATAGGATAGCTGGTGATAACTATATTCACTGGCACATGAGACCACTCCCTGTGAGAAAAGCATTTGTAATGGAAGAACAGGCTGCACTTGCCATGCAACTGCTCTCAGCAGAGAGGATCAGATATCAGGAGCACAGGTGGAGAGATGGCAGAAGCCTGAAATCTTCAGTATAATAACTTATTTCACAATACAGTGGTTCCTCCTTTACTGTGGTTTCACTTTCCATGGTTTCAGTTACCCACAGTCAACCATGGTCTAAAATATTAAATGGAAGATTCCAGAAATAAAACATAGATAAGTTATAAAAATTGGGTAGTGTTCTGAGTAGCGTGATGAAATCTGGCGCCGTCCTGCTCCATCCTGCCTTAGTCATTTGGTAGCCTTCTGGGTTATCAGATCGACTGTAGTGGTATCACAGTGCTTGTATTCAAGTAACCCTTATTTTCCTTAAAACTGGCCCCAAAGTACAAGAGTAGTGAGGCTGGCAATGCAGATATTCTCTTACTGTGCCTAATTTATGAATTAAACTTTATCATAGCTATTTATTAGAGGAAAAACACATAGTACATATAGGGTTTGGTACTATCTGTTGTTTCAGACATCCACTGGGGGTCTTCGAACATATCCTCCTGAGGATAAGGGAGGACAACTGTAAACTGACTGTGATTGGGTTCCCTGAGACTACTGGAGAAAGGGCGGAAAATTCTATACAACTGATAGGGTGCCTAAGCATGATGACCCACACAAATATTGGAGTACAGTCAGAGCTTTGAGGAAGGAAAGCTGGAAATTTGGAGAAAGCTTTGGACTTGGAAATGGGACGCAGAAAAAGTTTATTAAGATTTCTGGGGGCAAAGGAGCTTGGTGGAAATGTGCATCCTATTTATTAGAAACCCTTCCCATAACTAATACTTGAATTGTGCTTTAGAGCATACAAAGAGCTCTTCTATGCATCAGTTCTCTTTTCATCCTCCCAATCTGTGAAGAAACTATTTTGTTCCCATATTTCTTACAAGGAAACTGAGGCTAAACTTTCTTGTTTAATTTGATTAAGCTCACGCAGCAAGTGAGTGGTGGAGATAGATCATGTGACCTCAGCTGGAGCCCATTCTTTATTACCCCAGCTATCTTGCTGATTACATTGAGGATAATGGTGATGACTTTAATTTTTATTAAATTTTTTTTTAAACATTACAGGGATTCTTTCTTCAGGCTAAGAAACTGAGGCTTGTAATGTCAGTTTTGAATTCTGCTTTATAGTTCCAAGGTGAAAAGCTTAGATCCTTTACTCTTTTTCAGATTTCTTGACTAAACAATGATGTTATTTGAAGTTTTCTGATATTTGTCAAATTATTTAGGTCAACACATGGAAACAGCTTCAAGTTTAAAATGACTTTTGTAATCCCTTTCCTGTTTCTCTCCCAAGAATGATTTCCTCTTTCACGATTGGTTGGCCTGTATGTTACTGTAAAAATAAGTTTGTGGAACGCTAGTTATTTAAAAAAAGTTGATTTTTTTTTACTATAATAGAAAAATGCTATTTTCAGAAGCATGAATTTAATTGTCTTAGATTACTAGAGTCCCAAAGAACCAACTGTGATAGATATAGCTACTACTGTCAAGTAAGTGATGCTATAAAGGAAAATAAAATTTTGGTAGAAAGATTAAACAATTACAGAAAGAGAAGAATGGGATTTTGTTGCCTAAAGACAATGATATAAACTGAGAAAGAATCCTAGTTGGCCGCCCCCTTGTCAGGAAAGGACATCTGTCTTTGAACATACACATAAATCATGAAAGTACAACTCCCCCAGGGAGGGGTAAAATTTTAAGCCTTATTAGGATTTTAAGTCATAAGGCACATAAACTCAACAGTCATTTGTAAGAAAAGGTTTTAACAGGGTTAGAATTAAGGGGGAAAAGCAGGACATGTGACTCTGGACACTTAAAGAGACAGGGTAATAACATTCCTAGGGTGATAACAGGACTTTGGGAGGGGCCTAGTTCCTGATCTTTCTGAAGACAGTCCAATAATAATCCTGCTCACTTTCTTATCTAACAAAGACGGGCTTAATATCCTGCAAACAAATTGAGAGATAAAAATATATAACCTTTTATATTACTTGGGTTTCTGATACAGACAGTGTGTCCAGACAGGATGTTTAGCCTAGTTGATTAAAAGCACTGAGCTAATAAGACCCCTAAAAATTATCTGTTCACAGTAAGCTTTGTGTCCTGGAAGAACAGTGCCTGCCTATGCCGAACTGTGCAGTAGACAGAGTTCATCTCAAGTGTCTCTTACTCCCACGTGCCTCCTCTGTCCCTGTTCCCAGAACTTTCCCACACTTTCCGTTTCCCTAGTGCTCACTCACATCCTCTGGCTCACGGAGACTTCACACCTGGGTCTGCTTCTGGCTGCGTCTCTACTGCAGCCCTTTCCTTTCTGCCTAGCTTCTATTTAAACTTACATGTCCTTGCTCTCCTGACCCCAAGGCCACGTTTTCTGTTAGATGAGAGTATCTGATAACCCGTGCTCTCTCAAACCCAACTTCTAGTGTTCCTCCAGATATCAGTAGATACAACTCAGGGGGATAGAAAAAGAGTTACTTGGCAAAATAAGTTTGTAAAATTCTGCATTCTATACCACCGTCTTAAAGATTCACAATTCTCATTAGCATATTAAGGCTTGGTGAAGTCTTTCAGAAATAAATTTTTGTGATGAATTCAGTATGGAAGAGACTATTATAACAATAAAAATGAAGGTGTAAATTTTTATCCTTCCCAGATATTATTATTTATTCTAACACAAGTCTATAGAAAAAAAATGCCTTGACTTTGAGGAATGACCCTGAGTTTTGGAGTTTCAGACACAACAGTGTGTATTGATGGGTGGTATTTGGCACAATTCAAATTATTTCTGATTACTTTCTGCTCTGCTAAACTAAGCCACATTCTTAGGGTAATTTGATTACTTCCTCTCCAATCAGAAGAAACAGGTAGAGTTTGGGTAAGCTTAAGGCTCTCGTTTTAGCAATTTCTATGTCCATTATTTCCAGATATTCTTTTTTTTTTTTTAAATTTCAAAAGATATTCTTTTGAGAAGTGAAATGTTCTTCTTTTCCCATCAGTCCACTAATATCAGGTCACTCAACATTTAAAATACGGGTGAGAGGGAGGGGATATGGGGATGTATGTATACATACAGCTGATTCACTTTGTTATACAGCAGAAACTAACACAACATTGTAAAGCAATTATACTCCAATAAAGATGTTAAAAAAAAATAAAATATGGGTGATATTGGATTCTTCTTCTTCTCTTTTTTTGTTTGTTTGTTTGTTATAGCCATCTCAGGTCAGGAGGAGAGCTCTCTGATAATGTGATCAGATGACTAAATTGCAATCCTCTCCCATTCCATCCTCTGCTAATGAAAATATTTTTATTTACCTGGGAACTGGGGTATTTTGGAAATTATATTTTAAAGTGATTATATTAAGAAGATGCCTTTTGGAAAGCCTCAAAATGAG
The DNA here is from genome assembly GCF_005190385.1 of Monodon monoceros. Taxonomy (NCBI): domain Eukaryota; kingdom Metazoa; phylum Chordata; class Mammalia; order Artiodactyla; family Monodontidae; genus Monodon; species Monodon monoceros. The sequence goes on from NW_021703768.1 coordinate 50,218,724, forward strand.
GTCACAGACCTTAAAGAAATGTTTACTGCCTTAGGAATTTAGGCTGTCAAATGGAATCTGGAGAAAAATGCTGTCAATTTAGTTTCCTTCCTCCCTTCCTTCCCTCTGTGTGACCAGAGCACAAGATCTCTCTTTCTGTCTCATTCTCTCTCTGGATGCCAGCTCTTGTTTCCCATAATATAGACATTTATTAGTTCTCTGGCCTAATAAAATTTTTTAAAACTTCTAATATTTTAAATCAAAGCTTTTCATCTGTGACTATGGTGGTTAAGTTTCTAACTTTGATGGAAAATCTCCTATTTCCACCAGTTCAATCTATCAAATAGTTGCAACGGGTATGATTGGAAGCTTTTCTCTGCTAACATCTTCCCCTTCCCTTACTTTTTGTTAAGTGTGAGTAGAGATGAGCCATTCTGTAAATCCAATATAATGATGTCTGAAATACAGGATTTGGGAAGTTCCACAGAAATCATTTGGACAGTTTTATCAGACATACTTATTCAGTCATGTACTGCAAGATTCTACTGATGACTATGGTAAATTCTAGAGCAGAAACCTGTTTTTGAAATACCGAGCTCCTTAACATGCCACGTATGCGTACCTTTTAAAAATTCCTTACTGGGCTTCCCTGGTGGCGCAGTGGTTGAGAGTCTGCCTGCCAGTGCAGGGGACACGGGTTCATGCCCCCGTCCGGGAAGATCCCGCATGCCACGGAGCGGCTGGGAGTGTGAGCCATGGCCGCTGAACCTGCGCGTCTGGAGCCTGTGCTCCGTGGCGGGAGAGGCCACAACAGTGAGAGGCCTGCGTACCAGAAAAAAAAAGAAAAAAATTCCTTACTAATGAAAATTTATCTTAACTTTATACATATATATATATATACACACATACCTATCAAATTGAACTTTATTTATTTATCTATTTATTTATTTTTGGCTGTGTTGGGTCTTCGTTTCTGTGCGAGGGCTTTCTCTAGTTGCGGGGAGCAGGGGCCACTCTTCATCGCGGTGCACGGGCCTCTCACTGTCGTGGCCTCTCTTCTTGTGGGGCACAGGCTCCAGACGCGCAAATTGAACTTTAAAGTGCCAATTTACTGATTAACTTAATGAACATCAATCAAAAGAGGTAGTGACTAGCCAATCAGCCGAGAAACACATCAGTCATATTAACTGGGAATAGTTGTATATAAAATTTTGACATTAGTCAATAGGAATATGTCAGTAACTTATCTAGAGGCTTAAATCACATTTAAAGATTTATTTCTGCTTGTGACAGAGCCTGTCCCTGAAGAGAACATCACAGGCAGTTGAGCTTATGCTTCTTTGGAAAAGCTTCTCATTCAGCATTGAGGTTGAATTATGTCTGCATGATTCTTGTAATTTATGCTCCATATCTCTTTAGGAGAGAGAACTTAGTAATAAGCATGCAAGCTAAGGAGCATCTAGTAGGATGTTATCAATTACCAATTCACCCCAAAGTTTTATGGTCAAAGGGCCACTGATAAGGGCAACTGTAGGGAAAATGGTAAAGCTATACCCACTGTAAACTTAACTAATTGGGAATCCTTTTCCTACCTAAGGAGCTATAAAGTTTTCATGAGGCAGTGGAAAGGTTTAGTGTCTGCCCTTGAAGTCCAGCCTGATTTTTCCCCTTTTTGGGGGATATATCTCATATTCTAAACCTTTGTCCTTTATCTGCAAATCTCTCCACCAAATATCAATTCAAACTTGCCTTCTTGGATGTATTCCCTCAAGGCTTAGTCTTTATTTCCTGTAATAATGGTTCATTATTTTAGAATTTGTGTATTCTCCGGCAAAGGGCATGCTGGAATTACCCTAGTAATATAGAGTGGTGGTATACATAAGAATCAGGGTGGATCTGGGGAAAAGGGGCTGACCTGATGACCTGTGGACACCTACGAGGTTCGTGGATGTGCTGTGTTCATGAAAGGAGTGAATGTAGATGTGATTAAGTGACTCACCTTCTGGATAGGATAATAATTTTTTTCCTCAAAAGAAAACTCAAGGGTTATCAATTATTTAGTTTAAATTGTCTATTAAGGGAGACACAAGAGGGAAGAGATATGAGAACATATGTATATGTATAACTGATTCACTTTGTTATAAAGCAGAAACTAAAACACCATTGTAAAGCAATTATACCCCAATAAAGATGTTAAAAAAAATAAATAAATTGTCTATTAAGTAGACAAAGTAATATAGCTGACTTGTAATGTATTAAGCTAGAGGATTTACAGTTACAGTATACAGATAAAGTTCACAAAATATAAGGCCACGAAGCCTTCCTAAACCCTTCTATTTATAGTCAAGATAAAGAACTAAAGTGTGGTTTTATAACATTGTGTTTACAGTAATTATGGTGGGCGGAAAGACATACAAAGCACAAGACAGATGTATATTGATTATAGTAGCATGTTACTATAATAAATTGTAGTAGAAACACTGTGTTTAGTGGAAATGATTGGTTAGTTTAGCTTCTAATTATAGAATCAAGAGGGAGAAATTCAAAATTTTACTAATATTTCAAGGTTATGTTATATGACTTCTCAAATAAAATATTTATGAATTGATATGAAGGTGATATACATGTGTTTATTTAAGAGTCCTCTTTTATTTATGCACTATGATCTACTTGTCTTTTAATAGTTCTTAAGAATAAGGGCTTATTTTATGTTTCTTCTAAATATTTTTATTTAAATTAATTTTTATTGGAGTGTAGTTGATTTACAATGTTGTGTTAGTTTCTGCTGTACAGCAAAATGAATCAGTTATACATATACATATATCCACTCTTTTTTAGATTCTATTCCCATATAGGTCATTACAGAGAACTGAATAGAGTTCCCTGTGTTATACAGTAGGTTCTTATTAGTTATCTATTTTGTATATAGCAGTGTGTATATGTCAATCCCAATCTCCCAGTTTATCCCCCCCACCGCCATTCTCCCTTGGTAGCCATAAGTTTGTTTTCTACATCTGTGACTCTACTTTTGTTTTGTAAATAGGTTCATTTGTACCATTTTTTTAGATTCTACATATAAACGATATCATATGATATTTGGTTTTCTCTGTCTGACTTACTTCACTCAGTATGGCAATCTCTAGGTCTATCTATGTAAATATTTTTAAATGCATCATAAGACTATGATTACAACAAAAAAACAAACATGCTCATTTACATGTAATTTTACAAGAGGATGAATGCAGATGGCATTCTAATTAGAACTGTATTTATCAATTAAGTAAATAATGTGTTCGCTTCTTGGTAAAGCAATGTGAGTGACAACCCAGGACATATGGTCTTACGAAGACAAAAACGTTATGCTGGAGGACGCCACTATCTCATTACTTGGGGGGAGGAGGGGCTGGGTAAAGATGTGTGAGCACCTCCAAATCCCACCTCATCCTAAGCCAGTGTAGGGCTATTTGGAATGGGTGGCAGTGGTAGCCATGCCCAAGGTAGAAATGGAAGTGTTTATTTTGCCTCTTACAATCTGGCATGCGAAAATGGTGTCCCTCTAGATTTCTTCAGAAGGGTGATTGCCTTCTTATTCTACTGGAAGCCTCTTTTCCAAACTTTTTAGAAGAGCTCACTGTTTACATCTCTAGAGGCCCAATGGAGTCCCAGGTTTGAATTTCAAGAAGTGACTAGAGATCGTAGAGTTATTTTCTCTATTATTAAGTCCTAAAATGTAAAATGAACATTCTGTCTGCTCTGAAGGATAATTGAAAGCTGATAGCTGTCCTCTTGTGTTTATGGTTTTGTTTTAACATGTTTTTTTCACCCCCCAGGGAAATCCAAGGGCACATCTTCTGGTATATACATTTATAGATTTATCTTCTATATCAGGAGGCTGAGGAAATCCAATTAATGAATTTGGTTTGGACAGATTACAGGAACAGATGGATGGTGGTTACCAAAAGCCTGCCATGTGCTGCTAATATGTAAATAGGCCAGTAAATTATTCCTGCTCTTGTGTTTTGAGAACACATGTTGGTTTCCTAAGCTCTGTATAATTCAAATGAGGAATACTTTGAGCATCAATGTTCAAATGTGTTTATTTTAGAGTTAAATAACAGATAATGTTTTAGATTTCACTGCATACATAAATCCTGTTGATTTGTGAATCTGAGGTTTTCACTAATTTTCTGGGCAGTGATGAGCTACGCTGATTTTAATTCTACTTGTTCATTGCACTGCATTACAAGCTAGAATGTAGTTGGCTGATTTTGATTTCATGCTTCAGGTTGGAAATTGCATTGTGGAAATGAACTCATCACAACAGGTAAATGAATTTGACCAAGACGTTAAGTGGGCATCTCCACCATGCCTAATGCAATATCAGTATCTTCTTTGGGGTGCATAGGCATCTGTGACAGCTAAAAATGAGTTCCCTTGTTCCTTGAGTGCTTAGCATCTAATTTTAACTAACCCTGAAGGAAAGCCCAGAAAGCTGTGTCATGCTGCCCTGAAAGTCATCAGGGACCAGTCCACCTGGGCTTGGCGTGCAGTGAGTCTGCTGATAAAATTTTCATAAAAATGAGGATGGATGCCTTCTGCAGGTTGCTCATTCTGTAGACTACTAATATGAAGTCACTGAACAACAATATATATGGGTTAATAATTTTAGAGATAGCAGTCTTTTGGAAGTTTGAAAGATGACCTTTTGTTTTTTAAACCTATCTGCAACAGTCCTGTTCTCTTTCTCTTTCTACTTTTTTCAGTCTTTGTATTTTTTTCTCTCTTCTTTCAACTCTTGATTTTGTCTTTTTTTCCTTCCAGAGTAAAGAGATGACGGAAGGGAGATATATTCTGACAAAAGAGAGGGTCATAATAAGAGACTATACAATGTATTTTGATTTGTGTTTGGATCACATTGTATATTTTCATGTATTTATTTTGAAAAGTTGGAAAGTTGAATTTTTAGTTATTTTTCTCAATTTTTCCCTAATGAAAATCAGCAACATACTTAGAATCAATGTTTAAAATGTTTGTTTCTGGATTGATCTAGTTTTATACATTAATGATCTCTGCATCTTAATTTTAAGGATTTTGGTCTTTTTTTTTTTTTTGTCCTAAAGTAAGGATAAAGAAGTTGGCTTATCAAGTAGGCAGAGGACTGGATGCAAGGTATGAAGCCAAAATGGGATGTGAGCTGGGGAACCAGGAAAGAAAAGATTTAGCTTTAGTGATTGGAAAAATAGGAGGTAGCCTGGAGGAACTCAAGAGCATTTGCCAACATCTGTTCCATACTTGAGAGAGTTGCATTCATTCAGAGGTCCTAGAACAGGCTGGAAACCATGGTTTTCAAATCCCTTTTACTCACAAAACTCTTTTATTAACTGAACTCTTGAACAGATTCTATTATGTTAAATAGATGAAAATGATCATAGTGAGGTAGAGCTCTACTTTCTTGGCCTCATATAAAGGTAGTCTCAGAGTAAACATTTGTCTTTGCAGAGCACAGCATGAAAATCTCAAAGAGTTAGGCTTGAGTGGGGAGTCCTCCCTGGTAGCCCTGAGAGATGGGAACTAATATTTAGGCACCTATATGCACCAGGTGCCTCTGTATACATCATCGCCTTTGAATAGATGATGGGCCTCACACTGCCAGGGAACAGTTCCACAGAGAGGAGCACACTAGCGGAGACTTGGACAGAAGATAAGCAGGGTTAAAGGAGCAAATTTCTCCAAGAGCTGTGCATAGATTGAAAGCTTCAGACACAGCTATGACATCAATGGTGTAATGACCACAGAGAAGACATCAGGCCCAGAAAGAGGTGACACAAAGTTAGAGACAAAAGCTACAGAATCAAAGGAATAGTTGAAATAGGAAAATGCTGGACTCTAGAGCTACACCATGCACCTTACTGTGATTATTTTTAATCGTTTGTACCCCTAAGATGAGCAGTTACCAGACTTACTGAGATTTCTCTAGCCTTCATGGTGACTTATACTCCACAGTTCCTGAGTTCTTATTTAGGACAACACTATGTTGTATGTATTTGTCCATTTAGGAGTAACTAGGGGTAGAGGCTAAAGAAAAGCCAGCAAAAACTCTCTAATTCTTCCTTCTTCCTTTCTGAAGGTCTTTGAAAGCCAAGGAAGTGAGGGACTTAGGCTTTCACCATGGACAGAGGGACTCCAAGGTGGCTGGAAAATCACAGTTCTTGACTGGCTAGTGTTGGCGTCCTTAAGCTGTAGTCATGAGGACGATTTTCCCCACATTCAGGTATCTAGGAGTTTTCTGTGATCTTCTAAGACAGGTAACATGTACGTCTATGTCTCTTGGGCTCTGTAGATATATATCCCTAAAAGAAAGCTTGGTGACTCGAATTTCTCTGACACCATGTACTTAAGCTTCTGGATTCCTTCTCACTTCTTGGAGAGCAGTACCAGAGGGCTGGAAGGTTTATCCCTATTCTACTGGGACACTACAGGACTGTGCAAATGCTTCACCTGAACCTAAAGTCCCATAGGTTCGTATTCATTTGTCCAGAGGTGATTTGTTCAGGACACCTCTGTGTCAGAAGATGCCTTGCTCATTACGGAAGTATTCCATAACGAAATATGAAATATGAAGTCATAAAATGTCAATATAAAGATGTGCTATATCTATTTCATTATTAAAAAGATAGGAAAATTGTGGTTCACATTGCAGTTTCTGAGGAGACCTGATTTTAGTCCTAATCATGCTGTATGCCACTGAACCGAACTGGTCTCATGTTTCAGTGCTGGAAACAAAGGCAAAAAGGTCAACCCTAGACTCTGAAGCACAAATTCCAAAAGAGCCCGATTGCTCTTTTTTTTCTTGTCCTTTGCAAATAAATAGGGCTCCAAAGGAGAGACAGCCCAACTAGGAAGATTTCAGAATATGACTCTTCCAGATCCTCCTTGGGTTCTCCAGTTTGGAATAGAAACCCTGACATTACTGCAGGCTGTATAGGCTACAGGAGTTCAGCCTGATCCTCTATTCTACAGCAGGAATCTCCAAACAGGCGGCAAGAGGAGATAGTTCCTATTTTCCAGAAGCCTTGTGATCTCTGGGGTGTGGGGTGTGGGAGCTGGAGATACTGAGGGTGAAGTGCTCAGATGGGAAAGAAGTATTGCTGAAAGGGCATGAGTATGGAAGAATCTGGAAGCAAGGAAATCAGTTAGAGGCTCCTGAGCTACTTCAGGAGAGAGTTGATGAGGGTCTCACCTAAGGAGATAGAGCTGGGATGAAGAAGGGAAAGAATATTTGAGAGATGTTTCACAGGTAAAATCTTCAGTACAACCATACCTCTTAAACTTTGAAGTTTCAGTCTCCCTCACTGGTGTTGCACGGGAGCTTCAAGTGTGAGAGTGAGAAAGCTCAGGATGGATGCCCAGAATATAGGCTCAGCTTCATTCTAGTCGCACACCTTGCAGTTGACAACCTCTACCACCACTGCCACCAATGCGAAGTTATTTACACCTCTAAATTTCCTACATTCAGCTCTCCCCTGTGCTCTCCTCAGTCTCCCCATCCCCTGGGATATCCTAGGTCCCAGTTTGAACTATCAAATTTTATAACTAATTGTGATTCACTTCGCCATAGTTTTATAAATTTTTCATTTTGGTTTATTGTTTTAAAATCAACTCTTCCCCTAGGAGATACAGCAATGATAGAAAATAAATGAAACCTGTGCCTATTACAACTCACCCTACATAAATCATCTTACCCTTGGTGAATGGGAAAATGGCTATTCGTGTGAGGCTGAAAATTGAATGTACTCGGGCAAATTAAGGAGCAGAAAACGAGTATGAAATGAGAGCATTCAAAAAAGGTTGTTTTAAGATGTTTCAGGTTTGTTTTTTCTCTCCTGCTCTAAAATATTCTGTGTACTAAGGACTTGCCCAGGAGTCAAGAGGAGCAGCTTCTACATTATCAGAGTCAGTGTGAACCTGTATTATCAGCAGGTCCACAGGACCCTAAGCATTTTTCTCAGGATTAGAGAAGATGTGGTAATCATCACACAGAGCTGGGTCTGAGTGAAATGAGAAGCAGACCAAAGGTAAGAGGTCTCTGGGCAGAATTTTTTTCAAAAGTGGTTTCAGACTTCCCTACACGGCCGAAGTCCCCAAGAATTTAAGTACAGATCCATGAGCAAAACTTGGGATTTGAATCTGAATTTTTAAGCTTGGGCCCTGGAAATGTGCATTTTTATAAAAGCTCTTGAAGTGACTAAGAGACATGATCAGGTTCATAAACTTCATTTCTGGTAGTTGGGACTAGAATATAAGAAACTAAGAAATGGGGTTGAGTTTTCCCATTAATTACAACCTTAGAGAAGTACCTCTAGGTTTTACTTCTTTCTTATAAAATATGAGGCTCCCAGATCCCTCCAGGATCTAAAATGTTATGATTCAATAAATAAGAGTTTTAGCAGTTACATTTCTGTTTTTGTGCCTTTGGGTTTAGAAACTAATTTTCAGAGCTTGCCTTTAATGTAGATGGAGTTTGTGGCTGACTATAGCACCAATTCAAAGGATTCCAAGTAGGTTTTTCTTCCTCAGAACATCTTCTACACCAGCCTGCTTTCAGTTTCGGAAATTTCTGCATTAGAGGAATGGGTTAAAGTGAGGTCTCTTTAGTTACATATTTAAGTCCCCTTTTGTAGGAGTTAGTAACTGCATTAGCAAGTTGATAATAGTTTTGTACCAAATATTGTAGCATTTCTCAGCCACTTTTTCTATCATGACACTTATGACTAGTTGTGTTCACATGTGCTTTTCTTTCTCATTGATGTAGTCAGTGTTGTGTACGATGCCCAACTGTATCTCTACTGTTTTCCTTCCTATTATGAAAGCATCTCAGAATGCAAAGAATGAGAGTGACATAATTATTAGAATAACCTAGAATCTGGTCAAGTTTTATAAGAATAAAAGTATCACTAATTCTCCAAGTTGGATGTGAGTAAAAAAAATTAGTTGAGACATGCCTCTTCTGATTGTGACTGTGTTAATTTGCTAGGTCTGCCATCAACTGATTGGTTTAAACAACAGAAACCTATTGTCTCAGTTCTGGAAGCTAGGAAGTCTGAAATCAAGGTGTTCTTCTTTCTAGGCATGTCTGGCTCTGTGTCCAAATTTCTCCTTTTTATGAGGATACAAGTCACATTATGTAAGGATCCATCCTAATGATTTCATCTTAACTTGATCATCTGTGAAGACCTTATTACCAAATAAGGTTACATTCACAGGTACTGATGGTTAAGACTTTAACATTTTGGGGAGGATACAGTTAAACCCATAACAGTGTCATTCCATTGTATGGTGGCATTGATGGTGAAAATCTAATGAATTAATTTATGAGGTGGATCATGGTCCTTCGGCAATTAATAAAAACATAGACAGGTTTTTCAGGTGTGAGATGGAGAAATTAAAGATGGAGCACAGAAACTGCCAGAGGCATGACTGGCCCAGATTGAAAGGCCTTAAACTGCCAGCAAAAAGTAATTGGCAACGAAGACTGTGGGAAGGATTGCCATAACTAGGAGAACTACCTTAAGGTAGTTGCAAGGACACTAAATACAAACTTAGCCTTCTTTATGTAGAAGACAGCTCCTACAGGGAAGTGTGGGAAGGGTAAGGTTACTAGAGTAAATTTTGGAGTAGCTGTTTTGAATCTCTGCTCCTGAGAGTTTCATAGCATTAAATTTTTATATCACCATCTTACTGTTATAATAAAAGCATTAATCACATCATTAATAAAACTAGTATTTTATCCCAAACCTGGTAGTTTTCTATTGGTATATATTAAGGTTGTACAATTGCACAGCACATATACTGTGCACTGACATGTATTTTGAAGGTAGTCTGGGGAATGGGAAGGTATTTGATGGTATTTTGGAAATACATAGTGATGCCTGCTTGTACTGTCATGAAGCAACTGTGTGCATATTTCCCCAACTTCATGATCATGTTGGTTTCATGAAATTGTTCAAGATGGGAGAATTTATACTATGGCAATTGGCAAGTGCTGTAAATTATAGCTTCAACTTTGTTTTGAAAGCTGGTTATTAAACATTCACCAGAACACCACCAGATATAAACTGCGTTTTAAACAAATTAATACACTCTGGTTTTAGGGGCACTTACAAGAAAAACTGTTTTTCCTGCTGAACAAAAGTAGCTGTTTCTTGGTACCATGCATTAGAATAGTGTGAAGATGAACAATAGGGCCAGTTTAGGAAGCAGATGAAATGAATTTGAACTGCAATCTAGTAATGGCTTCTAAAGCTCTTGAGCAAATTGCCGAGGTAATTCTGGTATGTGAAATGCATTCATTAAGAAGAGTTAAAATTCAAACTTCCTGCTTCCCTGACACAGGATGATTAACAGGAGGACTAGAAGGATCATCATTTCCATGGAAAACCCTGGAAATCAGAGAGTTCCAAGCTGTCATTAGTTGTTTTCAGGATTAAAAATTTAAAAAAAATGACTAATTAAACATTTGTTAATTCAACCTGTACATTTTATGGGTATTTGGATAATACGCACTAATGTGAAGAAAAATGAGCTTAGGAACTTAGAACCTTCTTTAGGTTGATTTGCCTTTTCCCACCTGGAATTACCAGAGAAGAACAAAGATGTCACCTTTCTGAATAAGTCTGCAGTGCGTCTCAAGCTTTAACGCGTTTATAGATCATCTGGGAAGCTTGTTAAAAAATTTAGATTTTCATTCAACAACTCTGGGGTGGGACCTCAGCTGCTGGTCCCCAGAGCACACTCTGAGTAGCAAGGAGCTAGAAATCTTTCAGAGGATGTGAGTGTGGAGATGCCCCTGACTGGGTGTGACCCTCCCTCTCGCCCACCTTGCCCTCAGCAGCAATAAGCAACACATGATTTGAAGGTTTTCCTTCTATTTTATTCTGCTACACTTTCTTTTAATTTAGATTTATTTACTGGTTGATGGTAACAGTGTCCTCCCTTAGAAATTCCTCTGAGGTCACCACTTCTTAACATTTAAACCTGTTCTATTTTTTTTCTCCCTAAGTCTTGAGACTAACTGGGATCTCTGTAATTCTACACAGCTTCCAGTAGAGGTCATTACCTCGTTACAGAAATATTTTCTTTCTTTTTTTTTTCCTAAGAGATAGTTCAGTGGCTGGGATGAATTTGCCTTCTCTGGGAGGCAGTCAGCCTAAGGGACCAGTTATCTCCAAGGCCACTGGTTTGCACATAATATCCCCTCCATGCAAAAGTGGGAGTGTCAAAGATGGGCAGACTTTTCCAATCCCCTAGGAAAAATGAAGGAAACAACAACTGAAGCATGGCTAAAGGGCTACAAAATTTAAATGCAGCGTATTAGTTTGCTAGGGTTGCCGTAACAAAGTTCCACAGCTGGTGACTTAAACAACTGAAATTTATTTTCTCACAGTTCTAGAGGCTGGAAGTCCTCAATTAAGGCATTGCCAGAATTGATTTCTTCTGAGGGAAGGATGTGTTCCAGGCCTCTCTCTGACTTATTAGATGGCCGTTTTCTCCCTGTTGTCTTCATATCATCTTCCCCCTGTATGTGTCCATGTCCACACTTCCTTTTCTTATAAGGACATCAGTCATGTTTGATTAGGGCTCACCCCAATTAACTCATATCAATTCAGTTACCTCTTTAAGGACTCTTAATAAATACAATTAGTGCTCACTTCGGCAGCACATATACTAAAATTGGAATGATACAGAGAAGATTAGCATGGTCCCTGTGCAGGGATGACACGCAAATTCGTGAAGCGTTCCACATTTTTTTTTTCCTATTGTGGTGCTGATGTACCTTCTGGTTGTTTCAATATTTTTGTATTCTTTCTAACATATCTGTTAGTTTCCTAGCCTAATTTTTTACTTTGTTATTGTTCTTTTATTTATTTATTTTTTTTGCCACTCACACAGCTTGGGGGATCTTGGTTCATGAGCCGGGGGTCAGGTGAAGGAAGCTTCTGTGGTGGGAGCTCTGAGTCTGAACCACTGAACTAATAGAGAAACTCAGACCTCTGGAAATATTCACTGGAGTGAGGTCTCATGGAGGTCCTTGTCTCAGCACCAAGACCCAGCTCTACCCAACAGTCTACAAACTCCAGTGTTGGAAGCCTCAGGCCAAACAACCAGTAAGACAGGAACACAATCCCACTCATATAAATAAAAAAAAATGAGACAGCAAAAAAATATGTGACAGATGAAGGAGCAAGGTAAAAACCTACAAGACCAAATAAATGAAGAGGAAACAGGCAATCAACATGAAAAAGAATTCACAGTAATGATAGTAAAGATGATCCAGAATCTCAGAAATAGAATGGAGGCATGGATTGAGAAAATACAAGGAATGTTTAACAAAGATCTAGAAGAACTAAAGAACAAACACAGATGAACAACACAATAACTGAAATGAAAAATACACTAGAAGGAATCAATAACAGAATAACTGAGGCAGAAGAACAAATAAGTGAGCTGGAAGACAAAATGGTGGAAATAACTGCCAAGCAGCAGAATAAAGAAAAAACAAGGAAAAGAATTGAAGACAATCTCAGAGACCTCTGGGACAACACTAAATGCACCAATATTTGAATTATAAGGGTCCCAGGAGAAGAAGAGAAAAAGTAAGGGTCTGAGAAAATATTTGAAGAGATTATAGTTGAAAACTTCCCTAACATGGGAAAGGAAATACCCACCCAAATCCAGGAAGTGCAGAGAGTCCCATACAGGATAAACCCAAGGAGAAACACACTGAGACATATTAATCAAACTATATAAAGTTAAGTACAAATAAAAATATTAAAAGCATCAAGGAAAAAGCAAAAAATAACATACCAGGGAATACCCATAAGGTTATCAGCAGATTTTTCAGCAGAAACTCTGCAGGCCAGAAGGGAGTGGCAGAATATACTTAAAGTGATGAAAGAGAAAAACCCACAACCAAGATTACACTACCCAGCAAGGATCTCATTCAGATTCAATGAAGAAATCAAAAGCTTTTCAGACAAGTGAAAGCTAAGAGAATTCAGCACCACCAAACCAGCTTTACAACAAATGCTAAAGAAACTTCTCTAGGTGGGAAGCACAAGAGAAAAAAAAGACCCACAAAAACAAATCCAAAACAATTAAGAAAATGTAATAGGAACATACATATTGATAATAACCTTGATTGTAAATGGATTAAATGCCCCAACCAAAAGAAAAGACTGGCTGAATGGATGCAAAAACAAGACCCATATATATGCTGTCTACAAGAGACCCACTTCAGACCTAGGGACACATACAGACTGAAAGTGAAGGGATGGAAAAAGATATTCCATGCAAATGGAAATCAAAAGAAAGCTGCAGTAGCAATACTAATATCAGATAAAATAGACTTTAAAATAAAGACTGTTACAAGAGATAAGGAGGAACACTACATAATGATCAAAGAATCAACCCAAGAAGAAGATATAACAATTATAAATGTTTATGCACCCAACATTGGAACACCTCAGTACATAAGGCAAATGCCAACAACCATGAAAGGAGAAATCGATAGTAACACAATAATAGTAGGGGACTTTAACACCCCACTTACACCAATGGACAGATCATCCAAACAGAAAATAAATAAGGAAGCACAAGCTTTAAAGGACACAATAGACCAGATAGATTTAATTGATATTTATAGAACATTCCACCTGAAAGTGGCAGAATACACTTTCTTCTCAAGTGCACATGGAACATTCTCCAGGATCACATCTTGGGTCACAAAACAAGCCTTGGTAAATTTAAGAAAATTGAAATCATATCAAGCATCTTTTCCAGCCACAACGCTATGAGATTAGAAATAAATTACAGGGGGAAAAAAACATAAAAAACACAAACACATGGAGGCTAAACAATATGCTACTAAATACCAAGAGATGACTGAAGAAATCAAAGAGGAAATCAAAAGATACATAGAAACAAATGACAACAAAAACACGACAACCCAAAATCTATGGGACGCAGCAAAAGCAGTTCTAAGAGGGAAGTTTATAGCAATTCAATCTCACCTCAAGAAAAATCTCAAATAAACAGTCTACCCCTACACCTAAAACAACTAGAGAAAGAAGATCAAAGAAATCCCAAAGTCAGTAGAAGGAAAGAAATCATAAAGATCAGAGCAGAAATAAAATAGTAATGAAGAAAACAATAGCAAAGATCAATAAAACTAAAAGCTGGTTCTTTGAGAAGATAAACAAAATTGATAAACCCTTAGCCAGACTCATCAAGAAAAAAGGGAGAGGACTCAAATCAATAAAATTAGAAATGTAAAAGGAAAAATCACAACTGACACTGCAGAAATACAAAGATTTGTAAGGGAATACTACAAACAACTATATGCCAATAAAATGGACAACCATGAAGAAGTGGACAAATTCTTGGAAAGGTACAATTTTCCAAGACTGAACCAGGAAGAATTAAAAAATATGAATAGACCTATCACAAGCAATGAAATTGAAACCGTAATTTAAAATCTTCCAACAAACAAAAGTCCAGGACCAGCTGGCTTCACAGGCGAATTCTGTGAAACATTTAGAGAAGAGCTAACACTGATCCTTATAAAACTTTTCCAAAAAATTGCAGAGGGAGAAACACTCCCAAATTCATTCTATGAAGCCACCATCACCCTGAAACCAAAACCAGAAAAAGATATCACAAAAAAAGAAAATTACAGACGAATATGACTGATGAACATAGATGCAGAAATCCTGAACAAAATACTAGCAAACAGAATCCAACAACACGTTAAAAGGATAATCCACCATGATCAAGTGAGATTTATCACAGGGATGCATGGATTCTTCAGTATATGCAAATCAATCAATGTGATACACCACATTAATAAATTAAGGAATAAAAACCACATGATCATCTCAATAGATGCAGAAAAACCTTTAACAAAATTCAACACACATTTATGATAAAATCTCTCCAGAGAATGCACATAGAGGGAACCTACCTCAACATAATAAAGGCCATATATGACAAACCCACAGGAAGCATTATACTCAATGGTGAAAAACTGAAAACATTTCCAATAAGATCAGGAACAAGACAAGGATGTCTTGTTAAAAACTTGTTATTTAACATAGTTTTGGAAGTCCTATCCATGGCAATCAGAGAAGAAAAAGAAATAAAAGTAATACAAATTGGAAAAGAAGAAGTAAAACTGTCACTCTTTGCAGATGACATGATACTATACATAGAAAATCCTAAAGATGCCCCCAGAAAACTCCTAGAACTAATCAATGAATTTCATAAGGTTGCAGGATACAAAATTAATGCAGAGAAATCTCTGGCATTCCTATACACCAACAATGAAAAATCAGAAAGAGAAACTAAGGAAACACTCCCATTTACTATTGCAACAAAAAGAATAAAATACCTAGGAATAAACCTGCCTAAGTCTTTCTCCCTCTGCCTAAGGAGGCGAAAGACTTGTACTCAGAACACTATAAAACGCTAATGAAGGAAATCAAAGATGACATAAACAGATGGAGAAATATACCATGTTCTTGGATTGGAAGAATCAATGTTGTGAAAATGACTATACCACCCAAAGCAATCTACAGATTCAGTGCAATCCCTATCAAACTACCAATGGCATTCTTCACAGAATTAGAACAAAAAATTTTACAATTTGTATGGAAACACAAAAGACACTGAATAGCCAAAGCAATCTTGAGGAAAAAAATGGAGTTGGAGGAATCAGCCTCCCTGACTTCAAATTATACCACAGAGCTACAGTAATCAAGACAGTATGGTACTGGCACGAAAACAGAGATATAGATCAGTAGTACAGGATAGAATACCCAGAGATAAACCCACGCACATATGGATACCTAATTTATGACAAAGGAGGCAAGAACATACAAAGGAGAAAAGACAGCCTCTTCAATAAGTGGAGCTGGGAAAACTGGACAGCTACACGGAAAAGAATGAAATTAGAACACTCCCTAACAACATACACAAAAATAAACTCAAAATGGATTGAAGACCTAAATGTAAGACTGGACACTATAAAACTCTTAGAGGAAAACGTAGGAAGAACACTCTTTGACATAAATCACAGCAAGATCTTTTTTGATCCACCTCCTAGAGTAATGGAAATAAAAATAAACAAATGGGGCCTAATGAAACTTCAAAGCTTTTGCACAGCAAAGGAAACCATAAACAACAAAAAGACATCCCTCAGAATGGGAGAAAATATTTGCAAATGAAACAACAGACAAAGGATTAATATCCAAAATATACAAACAGCTCATGGAGCTCAATATCAAAAAAACAAACAATACAGTTAAAAAATGGGTGGAAGACCTAAATAGACATTTCACCAAAGAAGATGTACAGCTGGCCAGGAGGCACGTGAAAAAATGCTCAACATCACTAATTATTAGAGAAATGGAAATCAAAACTACAATGAGGTTTCACCTCACACCAGTCAGAATGGCCATCATCAAAAAATCTAGAAAAATTAAATGCTGGAAAGGGTGTGGTTAAAAAGGGAACCCTCCTGCACTGTTGGTGGGAATGTAAATTGATACAATCACCATGGAAAACAGAATGGAGCTTCTTTAAAAAACTAAAATAGAACTGCCATATCACCCAGCAATCCCACTACTGGGCATATACTCTGATAAAACCACAATTCAAAAAGAGACATGTACCACAATGTTCATTGCAGCACTATTTCCAATAGCCAGGGCATGGAACCAACCTAAATGTCCATCAACAGATGAATGGATAAAGAAGATGTGTCACATATATACAATGGAATATTACTCAGTCATAAAAAGAAATGAAATTGAGTTATCTGTAGTGAGGTGGATGGACCTAGAGCCTGTCATAAAGAGTGAAGTAAGTCAGAAAGAGAAACACAAATACCATATGCTAACACATATGTATGGAACCTAAAAAAAAATAAAATTGGTACTGATGAACCTAGTTGCAGAGCAGAAATAAAAGATGTAGTCATAGAGAATGGACTTGAGGACACAGGGTGGTAGAGGGAAGCTGGGGTGAAGTGAAAGTAGCATCGACATATATACACTACCGAATGTAAAATAGTTAGCTAGTGGGAAGCAGCTGCATAGCACAGGGAGATCAGCTTGGTGCTTTATGATGACCTAGAGGGGTGGGATAGGGAGGGTGGAGGGAGGCTCAAGACGCAGGGGATATGGGGACAATATGTATGCATATGGCTGGTTCACTTTGTTAAACAGCAGAAACTAACCAATATTGTGAAGCAATTATACTCCAATAAAGATCTATTAAAAAAATAAAACAGTATGACACTGGTGTAATGATAGACGTATAGATCAGTGGAATGCAATTGGGTTTCCAGAAATAAACTCATGCATTTATGGCCAATAAATAAATTAAATAAATAAATAAATACAATTAAATTCTGAGGTATGGGGGTATTAGGATTGCAACATATGAATTTTTTTTTTTTTTTCAGTACGTGGGCCTCTCACTGTTGTGACCTCTCCCGTTGCGGAGCACAGGCTCCGGACGTGCGGGCTCAGCGGCCATGGCTCATGGGCCTAGCCACTCCGCGGCATGTGGGATCTTCCCAGACCGGGGCACGAACCCGTGTCCCCTGCATCGGCAGGTGGACTCTCAACCGCTGTGCCACCTGGGAAGCCCTACACATGATTTTTTTTTTTAACATCTTTATTGGGGTATAGTTGCTTTACAATGGTGTGTTAGTTTCTGCTTTATAACAAAGTGAATCAGTTACACATATACATATGTTCCCATATCTCTTCCCTCTTGCGTCTCCCTCCCTCCCACCCTCCCTATCCCACCCCTGTAGGTGGTCACAAAGCACGGAGCTGATCTCCCTGTGCTATGCAGCTGCTTCCCACTAGCTATCTACCTTACGTTTGGTAGTATATATATGTCCATGCCTCTCTCTCACTTTGTCACAGCTCACGCTTCCCCCTCCCCATATCCTCAAGTCCGTTCTCTAGTAGTTCTGTGTCTTTATTCCTGTCTTTCCCCTAGGTTCTTCATGACATTTTCTTTTCTTAAATTCCATATATATGTGTTAGCATACAGTATTTGTCTTTCTCTTTCTGACTTACTTCACTCTGTATGACAGACTCTAGGTCTATCCACCTCATTACAGATACCTCAATTTCGTTTCTTTTTATGGCTGAGTAATATTCCATTGTATATATGTGACACATCTTCTTTATCCATTCATCTGATGATGGACACTTAGGTTGTTTCCATGTCCTGGCTATTGTAAATAGAGCTGCAATGAACATTTTGGTACATGACTCTTTTTTTTTTTTTTTTTGCAGTACACGGGCCTCTCACTGTTGTGGCCCCTCCCGTTGCAGAGCACAGGCGCTGGACGCGCAGGCTCAGCGGCCATGGCTCACGGGCCTAGCCGCTCCGCGGCATGTGGGATCTTCCCGTGCCGGGGCATGAACCCGTGTCCCCTGCATCGGCAGGCGGACTCTCAACCACTGCGCCACCAGGGAAGCCCCATGACTCTTTTTGAATTATGGTTTTCTCAGGGTATATGCCCAGTAGTGGGATTGCTGGGTCATATCGTAGTTCTATTTGTAGTTTTTTAAGGAACCTCCATACTGTTCTCCATAGTGGCTGTACCAATTCACATTCCCACCAGCAGTGCAAGAGTGTCCCCTTTTCTCCACACCCTCTCCAGCATTTATTGTTTCTAGGTTTTTTGATCATGGCCATTCTGACTGGTGTGAGATGATATCTCATTGTAGTTTTGATTTGCATTTCTCTAATGTTTAATGATGTTGAGCATTCTTTCATGTGTTTGTTGGCCATATGAATTTTTGATGGGACCCAATTTAGCCCATAACATGCAATAAATAGACAAACTGTCTTAAGAGAACGGGACTTCATTGAAAAATAACGCTATGTCTACAGCTATAATTTGTCTGGAAATTCAAATCAAAAGTTTCTTTTCCCTCCATTACCTGAATATGTCTTGAAGATTGAATTAAAATAAAAATCAGCTCCAGTTGTCTTAAGTAATTGTTCATTTTTTGTAGGTGTTACATTTTGATGGCTGATCTAGGAGTAGATCATAGGGGAGGAGAACTCTGAAGCAGGAGACAGGGTGCACATCTTCCAGTTACATTATCCAGACCAGAGGCATTTTCTCCTAAATTACGTCCCACCACTATTTCTATCATAATTTCTTTGTTTCAGGTCTGTTGAGTTTCCTTCTTCTTCTTGACATCTTTCCAGAGATCACATGAACTAAAAGTAAAGTCTCTGTTCTTTGAATTCATTAATTCATTCCAAAGACATACTCCAAAGCACCCACTATATTTTTAATACCCTGGGCACATAAGCTTGAATGTCAGTAACTTCTCCCTAGTAACTTACTATAATAGAGTAGAAATGTTTGTAAGAGATGTGTGGCCATGTGCCATTGCAGAATAGTTGGGGGGGTAGAGTAATTTTAAGGAGGAATCAGGAGATTTTGATATGTCCTTAATTTGGCATTTATTCATGTGCCTTAGGAACCCTCTTCTTACCCACCCAAGAATTGTTATTTTTGTATTTCTCAGAAGGCAGTACACATTGTAGGTGCTCAATGAATGCTTGTAGAAGAATGAATAAAATCAGGTGTTATAAGTCTCTTACTCAGGAATGAATGTTAAGGTACTATTCTGCAAGGTGGGCTTACTTGGGTGATCTGCCCATTCTGGGCACCAGCCCTTGTCCATCAGCGTCCACACGGGCCACATAACTATAAATCCTACTCCCAGAGGGGCTTCATCAGAACAACAAAAAGGTATGTTGTAAATTACTGAACACGAGTTACAGACTTAGAACTTTATAGAATTTAGCTATTTTGAAGATGCAACAACTAAAATGTTATAGACTGGGGTTTTGAGATTAGCATTTTACTTTCTCCTTTCTAAGGAAATAGTGAAAACCTTGGTCATCTCTGGCTGAGAGAATTGTATCCGTCTTAATCTCCTTCAGATTTTCAGGTTTATTACATTAGTTCTCTTGTAAGTATTCTGCCTTGCTCTGTCCTATGCCTTTTGGTGTCAAGAAGGTCACTTCTTCACAGTGGAGCCCTTTTTAATTAAAATAAAGATTCTAAATTTGCTTTGGGTCCATTTTAAGTGCAGAGACTTCATTAATTACACCAGCAGGAGGTTTCCTAATGCTATAACATCTAGGAGCCTTTGAAAAATTAATTTGAAAAGGTTTTTCTTCCTTATTGTGTGGTTTTGTGTGAATTTGTTTCCTCTTGAGTATTCTGACGGCTGTATCTTTTTTTTTTTTAAATCCAGGTTGCTTTAGAGGATGAGGAGCCTGCTGATTTCATTGCAAATGAAATATAAGCCTCACAGCCAAGAACCATTAATACCATAACATTCTATCTGGTTTTAGCCACTAGGGAAAATTACTATTTAACAAAATGTTGAAATAAATAAATAGTAATTTATGACACCATTGTTCTCTGTTGTTGGAAACCTCACCTTTAAAAGTAGTTATCACATCTTGGAGGGAGACTCATGAAAAGAAAAAGAATTTGAGGGATTTTCTCCAGTGGTGCTCTCCTGCTTGACTCTTTTTCCCCCTTATTAACCTACTCCTACTGAAGCAAATACACTTGGTCTTCCACTTTGTTTTTTCCCAATTTCTTTTTGTATAAATACTCTTGGCTTTGAGGTAACATGAAGGAGTGAATGCTAGGTCTGAGAGTCCAGAACATAAGCAGACATGAAAGCCTCATCACTAGAACATCAGAGGCTAACACAGAAAGTGCTAAAACAGAAATCAAGTTGTTTCCAGCTACCCTTTCTTGTGAGATATTTAGCATCCTGTTCAATATTTGGACACTTGGACTATTCCACAGGCTCCTCAAATCTAAAGTAGAAGTGAGTTAGAGGTAGAAACCTAAATGTGGTCCTTTAGTTGTCTGAGCAAGGACATTGTCCCAGTAGATTCTCTCTCGACATGGTTTGTGCTTGGGCTCATTATGTCCTATCAGTATTTTTACTTTTTAGTTATTTATTTTTTGAACTGGTTAAAGATTTAGATCAGAAGAGGGACACTGTGTAGAAGCTATTCATGAGGTTTACTTGCCAGTTTATTACAAATTGCATCCCTCTCCCAAGGGAGAACACACTCTGTTTCCTTTAATCTCTTTTATAAGGGATGACAGTATATATTAACAGAGGGCAAGAATAGATCATTGGGTTTAAGTATTAATGATCATCTAATAATAAGATGTGATAGGATTATATTAGAATTGCAAAACTGGTCTATTTATTAAGAGTGGCAGGCTATCAAATTATAAGCCTCAGAGGACAGAGGAATAATTATAATCTTCTAGAAATGCAAAAAGTGAAACTCTTTTCAAAGTCAGTTTTATTATTTTGCTATAAACTATGGCCAAATAAGGTTAACTCCGAAAATGTCTGCTATGTGAAAAAGAAATTTTTATTAGCATTTAAATGAGACCTCATCTTCTAACACTTTCTGGTAGTTTTTAGAAGAATTCCACCTTTTTGATATGTTCGTTATGCATAAGGATGTTAAGGTCTTATTGATAACATAGAAATTAATATGCTTTTAAAATGTTTAATTCAGTGTTATAAAATGATTATTAGCTGCAAGTATAGTACATTCTCTAATAGCTCATTACAAAACATGTTATGGTATATATCAGTTAAAAAAGCTTTATATACAGTCTGTGACGACTTGAAAGAAAAGGCAGTGTGAGCAATAACCCTAACACAGGATCTCAAAGTGGGAATTCACATTTCATCTGGAACCTTGACTGACTACTTATAGAACTTCCTCTACAAAACTAAACAAGTCACTTCCCTGATAATAGCAGCTAACTTATTTGGATGTTCTTTGAGCCCCAGTTGAGTGACCTTCATCTGGTGTATTGTCTTCCATTATCTCCAGCCTCACTCAGCCTCCCATTTGGAGTATCTTCATTTTTCTTTCTTGGCTTCTTTATCAGAGCATCTAATTTCAGCTCCTACCCCGTTTCTTCTCTTTATTTCTAAAAAATTTTGAGGAGTGTTCTTTAATAATTAGTTTAATTTATTTGTAATTTTTCAACTCATTGCGTCTTGGCATCAGTTCCTACCATTTTACCAAAACCATTCCTAATTGCTGGATTTGGCAGTAATTATTTTCCTGTCATTGTCTTTTTCTTTTTTCTTTTTTTAAAAGTTTTATTTTATATTGGAGTATATTTGATTAACAATGTTGTGTTAGTTTCAGGTGTATAGCAAAGTGATTCAGTTATACATATATGTATCTATTCTTTTTCAAATTCTTTTCCCATTTAGGTTGATACATGTATTTTGGATGTTGGCTTTGAAGATAAAGTACTAGACCTGTAGACCAGCTTGGTGGAGCAGGATGTCATCCCCAAATAGTGACATCTGCATCTGTGAATATTGGGGGGATTCGAAGACTCCAACACATTCACCCTAACAACTTTAGCCAAGCCCTGCACTGGTTCCTCAAGGTGGTCAAAAAATATAACTTATTCACTAATCGTGCCCTCTCTTTTTATGAAAGTGGGATTCTGTAATTACTAAACACTGTTAAAGTGCAGTAATTATATTTCATTATACCAACAGGGGGATAATAAGCGTTGACTATTACCCCCAGGGTCTAGCTTCAAATTTTTTGAACTCTAGAGCATCAGTGTGGGGCTACATAATGCTAACTTCACTTCTCTCTGATCCCTACAAGGACCATACAGAGTAAAAAGAGACTGCAGTTAATGGTGCCCTAGGAGTAGGAACTGGAGAGGTTAAGAAAAGTCCTATACAGGGTATGCAAATAAGTACATTGATGCAGTTTGACATGAATAA
Organism: Monodon monoceros; assembly: GCF_005190385.1. Taxonomy (NCBI): domain Eukaryota; kingdom Metazoa; phylum Chordata; class Mammalia; order Artiodactyla; family Monodontidae; genus Monodon; species Monodon monoceros. The sequence continues at coordinate 50,241,622 of NW_021703768.1, forward strand.
ACAGCTTGAAAGCCCAGGAAAATTTTAAAAAGATCTAGAGAAACAACTAGTCATGGTAAACGTGGCCTCAGCCTACATTTCCATGATTAATACAGCAGAGTAAGTTAAAGAATGCCTTTGGAAGGTCACCTCGGTTTCTTGTTAGTTAAAATCAAGACATACAATTTGTCCATTGTAATAGGGCATGGTATCCCTACTATAAAATTCTATCTAGGGATAAGCAGGAAGCTTCTTCATGACTAAAAAGTTATATCTAAATAAGTAGAGAGGTAGAAATCTTAATACCTGAATTATAGAGATGAAGTTGGTCTACCTTTCCTGCTCACCAATAGGACTTTGTGTCTCCCTAGAGGTATAAACCATAAGACCTGGAAGCTCTTTAATTCTGTTACCTGATCTACCTATGATGATGGTCCAGGAGTCACTACAATAAACACTGAATTAATCAGGTTCAGAGAAAGTTATTTTTACCTTAAATATATAAAAAACACAGATGACTGAAAAGATAGACTCATTTTCAGGACCCTAGGAGTATTCTCATGCCTTGAAACCTAATGAAGTTTACCTTGCTGGGTTTGAGATGTTCTTGGGAACTGCAACATCTTTATTCCTTCCCAACTGGAATGGGAATATCTATTCTATACCTGTCCCACCATTGTATTTTGGGAGCAAATAACTAGTTTGTTAGTTTCACAGGCCCACAGATGGGGAAGAATTTTACCCCAAGATGGAGCATAACCCAAGTCTTATTATACTTGATTTAGATAATTTAGAAGATGAGTTTTGGGATTTTTTGTGTTAATGACATTTAGATGAGATTTTTGGATTTAGAGTTGGTGCTAGAATGGGTTAAGTCTTTTGAGGAGGTTGGAAAGGGGTGAATGTATTTTGTACTTGGGAAGGATATGAATTTTGGGAGACCAGGGGCAGACTATTATGGGTTGAATTCTGGTCCCCAAAAGGTGTGTTGAAATCCTAAGGCATGGTACTTGTGAATGTGACCTTATTTGAAAACAGACTCTTTGCTGGATTATCCAATGACTGATTTCCTTATAAGGAGAGAGAGCTTTGGGGGCACACAGAGACATAGAGGAGACACAGGGAAGAAGACCATGTGAAGGCGGAGGCAGATACTGGAGTTATGCTGCCACAAGACAGGAAATGCCAAGGATTGCCAGCAACTATCAGAAGCTAGAAGAGTCAAGGAGGGCATCTTCTTTAGGGCCTTCAGAGAGAATGTGGTCTTATCAACACATTCATTTCAGACTTCTAGTCCTAGAACTATTAGAGAATACATTTCTGTTGTTTTAAGTCACTTGGCCTGTGGTAATTTGTTACGGCAGTCCTAAGAAAGTAATACAAGGTAGGGTTCTATTTATATGAAGTTCTAGAAAATATAAACTAATCTATAGTGACAGAAATTAGATCAGTGGCTGGCTGGAAATATGGGGGTGGTATGTTGGGGACAGGAGGAAGGAAGAAAGGTTTACAAAGGGACGTGAGGAAATTTTGGGAGTGATGGACATACTAATTATTTTGATTGCAGCGATCGAAACAGCATAATGTGCAATTCAAATATGTGCAGTTTATTGTATGTCAATTATACCTCAATAAAGCTGTTAAAAAAGTCATTTCTGGCGAGTAGAATTGGGTTTAGAATGGAATTAAGTGAGGGCTGTTGAAAGAGTAGCAACATAGAATATATTTTCCTTCTTTTATCTATGTTGCTGTTTCTTTTTTTTCTGAGAAAAAGAAAGAAAACATTGTACTTGATTAAATTCTTGGGAATTAGCTCTTCAGTGGATTTAAATGAATTAGCATTAATCTCCCATGGACACTTTTGCCATTGTCCACTTACGGCACCTTTATCCTAACATTTTGCCTTGGTTGGGTTCTATTCTCCCTTTATCAAGCTCAGTAATTGGAAGTCCATTGATAATTGCAGTCATATTATTTGTCTCATTTTCTGTGAGAAACATTTTCCAATGTGCTGTTGTAGTCTTAGGTATAATTCAGTTAGTAGAGACTTTGTCCTAACCAATGCCTCCTTAATGACAGCTGTTTTACTCTGCTGGGGCAGATGAAGCTAACTAGCTTTCTATTAAGGCAAGGTAAGAGGTGGGGATAAATATCTATTTTTTTTCTTTATACAGATCTGATAGTGCTGGCTCACAGATATACATTAATGGTCTTTGCAAAAGGTCTTGTGTGATTTGAAGATTTATGATTGGTGAAAAATGAGGGAAAAAAAGGGTATTATAGTTTTGTAGTATTTTACATGGTTGGACAGTTTCTTCTTCTTAAAACCTTTAATGACAGAAGTCTCATTTAGTCCTCCTCTGATTTCCTTGGCTTTTCATGCTCCTCTTTTTATTTTTGTTTTCCATTTAAACGTACCTCTGTACCTACTCTTTGGATGACCTCCTCTAAATGAATGGCTTCAAGCACTACACTTACTGTTAACCACTCACAATTCTGCTGAGCTTTACACTTGTACACACAGCTGCCTAAAGGGTAGTTCTATGTCCCACCTCCAGGTAGTGAGACTTACCTGTTTCCCCCAGTGTCTACTCAATAAAGCTAAACATCTTCACTATTTCTGCTTCTCCTCCCTTCACAGGCAATTCTTTAAAACTCTTTTACTTTTTTTTTAATGTAATTTTTATTTTATATTGGGATATAGTTGATTTACAATGTTGTGTTAGTTTCAAGTGTATAACAAAGTGGTTCACTTATACATATACATATATCCATCCTTTTTCAGATTTTTTTCCCTTATATGTTATTACGGAATATTGAGTAGAGTTCCCTCTGCTATAAAGTAGGTCCTTGTTGATTATCTATGTTATATATAGTAATGTGTGTATGATAAATTAGGAGTTTGGGATTAAGATATCCTTTACTTTGTTTTACTTCAATATCTCATATCGCTCCCTTTGTTTCCAAATCTTCCAATTCCTCTCTATTTGAGTTACACACTAGATTGTAGACCATGACCTATATTTTAATTTTTCTCTTACATATTCCATAGAAATATCTTTTCAAAATGAACAGAGAATCTGCTTGAAGTCCTTTAATATTCTCCAAAATAGTCCCCCCAAAGTTCAGAGTTCTTTGTTTAACCAGTAAGATAAAGCCCCTAATCACAAATCTAGCCATATTACTGTGTTTGCTATACATTTTATAAATACCACATTTATCATTTTATCAGGTAAGATAGTTCTCTTATTTTACTAGCTTGTTATGTTTGTTTGTTTGGGTTTTTTTCTTTTTTGGGCTGATGTGCTGAATTGTTTATCATAAAGGGGTAATGAATTTTAAGTTATTTTCCTTCATTATTGATAAGATTCTATTGTTTTCTCCTTTAATCCATTAATGTAATAAATTAAATTAATTGGATTTTTAAAAAGTTAACCAACTTTGCATTCCTGTGTAAAAAGAAACTTGCCTATGGTTTACTATATTTTTCACATAATTCAGGATTTGGCTTGTCTATATTTTGTTTATGATTTTGAATGTGTGTTCCTGCGTGAGGTTAGTCTATTGTTTTCTTTTCCCATATTGTACTTGCTTGGTTTTGGTATCTAGTTACACTAATTTCATAAACAATTTCAGGAGTTGGCCCTCTTTTTTTTTATAAAACTCTGGACGAGTTTTGTAAGTTGGAATTACCTGTTCCTTGATAGTTTCATGGAACTCACCTATTGGACTGTCTGGGTCTGGAGTTTTCTTTGTGGAGACATGTTTTTAACTTCTTACTCAAATTATGTAATGTTTATGTAAATAGTAGGGGTCTTCTTGAGCCAGTTTTTGAAAGTTATATATATTTTTGGAATTTGACATCTCATCTCTGTTTTCATCTTTACTGGTCTATTATATCAATAGACTTCTAACATAAAAATTTTTGCCTTATAATTTACCCTCTTTTATTCCAAATTTTTTTAACATCTTTATTAGAGTATAATTGCTTTACAATGGTGTATTAGTTTCTGCTTTACGACCAAGTGAATCAGTTATACATATACATATGTTTCCATATCTCTCCCCTCTTGCGTCTCCCTCCCGCTGACCCTCCCTATCCCACCCTTCTAGGTGGTCACAAACCACCTAGTGATCTCCCTGTGCCACGTGGCTGCTTCCCACTAGCTATCCACCCTACGTTTGGTAGTGTATATATGTCCATGCCACTCTCTCACTTCGTCACAGCTTACCCGTCCCTCTCCCCATATCCTCAAGGCCATGCTTTAGTAGGTCTGTGTCTTTATTCCCGTCCTACCCCTAGGCTCTTCATGACATTTTTTTTCTTAGATTCCATATATATATGTGTTAGCATATGGTATTTGTTTTTCTCCTTCTGACTTACTTCACTCTGTATGACAGACTCCAGGTCCGTCCACCTCACTACAAATAACTCAATTTCGTTTCTTTGTGTGGCTGAGTAATATTCCATTGTATATATGTGCCACATCTTCTTTATCCATTCATCTGTTGATGGACACTTGGGTTGCTTCCATGTCCTGGCTATTGTAAATAGAGCTGCAATGAACATTTTGGTACATGACTCTTTTTGAATTATGGTTTTCTCAGGGTATATGCCCAGTGGTGGGATTGCTGGGTTGTATGGTAGTTCTATTTGTAGTTTTTTTTTTTTTTAACATCTTTATTGGGGTATAATTGCTTTACAATGGTGTGTTAGTTTCTGCTTTATAACAAAGTGAATCAGTTATACATATACATATGTTCCCATATCTCTTCCCTCTTGCGTCTCCCTCCCTCCCACCCTCCCTATCCCACCCCTCCAGGTGGTCACAGAGCACCGAGCCGATATCCCTGTGCCATGCGGCTGCTTCCCACTAGCTATCTATCTTACGTTTGTTAGTGTATATATGTCCATGCCTCTCTCTCACTTTGTCACAGCTCACACTTCCCCCTCCCCATATCCTCAAGTCCATTCTCCAGTAGATCTGTGTCTTTATTCCTGTCTTACCCCTAGGTTCTTCATGACATTTTTTTTTTCTTAAATTCCATATATATGTGTTAGCATACGGTATTTCTCTTTTTCTTTCTGACTCACTTCACTCTGTATGACAGACTCTAGGTCTATCCACATCATTACAAATAGCTCAATTTCGTTTCTTTTTATGGCTGAGTAATATTCCATTGTATATATGTGTCACATATTCTTTATCCATTCATCTGATGATGGACACTTAGGTTGTTTCCATCTCTGGGCTATTGTAAATAGAGCTGCAATGAACATTTTGGTACATGACTCTTTTTGAATTTTGGTTTTCTCAGGGTATATGCCCAGTAGTGGGATTGCTGGGTCATATGGTAGTTCCATTTGTAGTTTTTTAAGGAACCTCCATACTGTTCTCCATAGTGGCTGAACCAATTCACATTCCCACCAGAAGTGCAAGAGTGTTCCCTTTTCTCCACACCCTCTCCAGCATTTATTGTTTCTAGATTTTTTGATGATGGCCATTCTGACTGGTGTGAGATGATATCTCATTGTAGTTTTGATTTGCATTTCTCTAATGATTAAGGATGAGCATTCTTTCATGTGTTTGTTGGCAATCTGATTATCTTCTTTGGAGAAATGTCTATTTAGGTCTTCTGCCCATTTTTGGATTGGGGTTTTTTTTTGTTTTGTTTTGTTTTGTTTTTAATTGAGCTGCATGAGCTGCTTGTAAATTCTGGAGGTTAATCCTTTGTCAGTTGCTTCATTCGCAAATATTTTCTCCCATTCTGAGGGTTGGCTTTTCATCTTGTTTATGGTTTCCTTTGCTGTGCAAATGCTTTTAAGTTTCATTAGGTCCCATTTGTTTTTTTTTTTTTTATTTCCATTTCTCTAGGAGGTGGGTCAAAAAGGACCTTGCTGTGATTTATGTCATAGAGTGTTCTGCCTATGTTTTCCTCTAAGAATTTTGTAGTGTCTGGCCTTACATTTAGGTCTTTAATCCATTTTGAGTTTATTTTTGTGTGTGGTGTTAGGGAGTGTTCTAATTTCATACTTTTACATGTACCTGTCCAGTTTTCCCAGCACCACTTATTGAAGAAGCTGTCTTTTCTCCACTGTATATTCTTGTCTCCTTTATCAAAGATAAGGGGACCATATGTACAGGGGTTTATCTCTGGGCTTTCTATCCTGTTCCGTTGATCTATATTTCTGTTTTTGTGCCAGTACCATACTGTCTTGATTACTGTAGCTTTGTAGTATAGTCTGAAGTCAAGGAACCTGATTCCTCCAGCTCCATTTTTCATTCTCAGGATTGCTTTGGCTATTCTTTTGTGTTTCCATACAAATTGTGAAATTTTTTGTTCTAGTTCTGTAAAAAATGCCAGTGGTAGTCTGATAGGGATTTCATTGAATCTGTATATTGCTTTGGGTAGTAGAGTCATTTTCACAATGTTGATTCTTCCAATTCAAGAACATGGTATATCCCATTGTATCATCTTTAATTTCTTTCAACAGTGTCTTATAATTTTCTGCATATAAGTCTTTTATCTCCTCAGGTAAGTTTATTCCTAGATATTTTATTCTTTTTGTTGCAGTGGTAAATGGGAGTGTTTTCTTGATTTCACTTTCAGATTTTTCATCATTAGTGTATAAGAATGCCAGAGATTTCTATGCATTTATTTTGTATCCTGCTACTTTACCAAATTCATTGATTAGCTTTAGGAGTTTTCTGGTAGCATCTTTAGGATTCTCTATGTATAGTATCATGTCACCTGCAAACAGTGACAGCTTTACTTCCTCTTTTCCGATTTGGATTCCTTTTATTTATTTTTCTTCTCTGATTGCTGTGGCTAGAACTTCCAAAACTATGTTGAATAAGAGTGGTGAGAGTGGGCAACCTTGTCTTTTTCCTGATCTTAGTGGAAATGCTTTCAGTTTTTCACCATTGAGGATAATGTTGGCTGTGGGTTTGTCATATATGGCCTTTATTATGTTGATGAAAGTTCCCTCTATGGCTACTTTCTGCAGGGTTTTTATCGTAAATGGGTGTTGAATTTTGTCAAAAGCTTCCATGTATTGAGATGACCATATGGTTTTTCTCCTTCAATTTGTTAATATGGTGTATCACATTGACTGATTTGTGTATATTGAAGAATCCTTGCATTCCTGGAATAAACCCCACTTGATCATGGTGTATGATCCTTTAAATGTGTTGTTGGATTCTGTTTGCTAGTATTTTGTTGAGGAATTTGGCATCTATGTTCTTCAGTGATATTGGCCTGTAGTTTTCTTTCTCTGTGACATCTTTGTCTGGTTTTGGTATCAGGGTGATGTTGGCCTCATAGAATGAATTTGGGAGTGTTCCTTCCTCTGCTATATTTTGGAACAGTTTGAGAAGCATAGGTGTTATCTCTTATCTAAATGTTTGATAGAATTCGCCTGTGAAGCCGTCTGGTCCTGGGCTTTTGTTTGTTGGAAGATTTTTAATCACAGTTTCAATTTCAGTGCTTGTGATTGGTCTGTTCATATTTTCTATTTCTTCCTGGTTCAGTCTTGGCAGTTGTGCATTTCTAAGAATTTGTCCATCTCTTCCAGGTTTTCCATTTTATTGGCATAGAGTTGCTTGTAGTAATCTCTCATGATCTTTTGTATTTCTGCAGTGTCAGTTGTTACTTCTCCTTTTTCATTTCTAATTCTATTGATTTGAGTCTTCTCCCTTTTTATCTTGATGAATCTGGCTAATGGTTTATCAATTTTGTTTATCTTCTCAAAGAACCAGCTTTTAGTTTTATTGATATTTGCTCTTGTGTCCTTCATTTCTTTTTCATTTATTTCTGCTCTGATCTTTATGATTTCTTTCCTTCTGCTAAATTTGGGTTTCTTTTGTTCTTCTTTCTCTAATTGCTTTAGGTGCAAGGTTAGGTTGTTTATTTGAAATATTTCCTGTTTCTTGAGGTAGGATTGTATTGCTATAAACTTCCCTCTTCGAATTGTTTTTGTTGCATCCCATAGGTTTTGGCTTGTTGTGTCTCCATTGTCATTTGTTTCTAGGTATTTTTTGATTTCCTCTTTGAATTCTTCAGTGATCACTTTGTTATTAAGTAGTGTGTTGCTTAGCCTTCACGTGTTTGTACTTTTTACAGATCTTTTCCTGTAATTGATATCTAGTCTCATAGTGTTGTTGTTGGAAAAGGTATTTGATATGATTTCAATTTTCTTAAATTTACCAAGGCTAGATTTGTGACCCAAGATATGATCTATCCTGGAGAGTGTTCCATGAGCATTTGAGAAAAATATGTATTCTGTTGTTTTTGTATGGAATGTCCTATAAATATTAATTAAGTGCATCTTGTTTAATGTATCATTTAAAGCTGTGTTTCCTTATTTATTTTCATCGTGGATGATCTGTCCATTGGTGAAAGTGTGGTGTTAAAGTCCCGTACTATGACTGTGTTACTGTCGATTTCCCCTTTTCTGGCTGTTACTATTTGCCTTATGTATTGAGGTACTCCTATGTTGGGTGCATAAATATTTACAATTGTTATATCTTCTTTTTGGATCGATCCCTTGATCATTATGTAGTGTCCTTCTTTTTCTCTTGTAATAGTCTTTATTTTAAAGTCTATTTTGTCTGATATGAGAATTGCTACTCCAGCTTTCTTCTGATCTCCATTTGCATGGAATATCTTTTTCCATCCCCTCACTTTCAGTCTGTATGTGTCCCTAGGTCTGAAGTGGGTCTCTTGTAGACAGCATATATATGGGTCTTGTTTTTGTATCCATTCAGCCAGTCTGTGTCTTTTGGTGGGAGCATTAAATCCATTTACATTTAAGGTAATTATCGATATGTATGTTCCTATTCCCATTTTCTTAATTGTTTTGGGTTTGTTATTGTAGTTCTTTTCCTTCTGTTGTGTTTCTTGCCTAGAGAAGTTCCTTTAGCATTTGTTGTAAAGCTGGTTTGGTGGTGCTGAACTCTCTCAGCTTTTGCTTGCGTGTAAAGGTTTTAATTTCTCCATCAAATCTGAATGAGATCCTTGCTGGGTAGAGTAATCTTGGTTGTAGGTTTTTCTCCTTCATCACTCTAAATATGTCCCGTGACTCCCTTCTGGCTTGCAGAGTTTCTGCTGAAAGATCAGCTGTTAACCTTATGGGGATTCCCTTGTGTGTTATTTGTTGTTTTTCCCTTGCTGCTTTCAATATGTTTTCTTTGCATTTAATTTTTGATAGTTTGATTAATATGTGGCTTGGCGTGTTTCTCCTTGGATTTATCCTGTATGGGGCTCTCTGTGCTTCCTGGACTTGATTAACTGTTTCCTTTCCCATATTAGGGAAGTTTTCAACTATAATCTCTTCAAATATTTTCTCAGTCCCTTTCTTTTTCTCTTCTTCTTCTGGAACCCCTATAATTCGAATATTGGTGCTTTTAATGTTGTCCCAGGGGTCTCTGAGATCATCCTCAGTTCTTTTCATTCTTTTTTCTTTATTCTGCTCTGCAGTAGTTATTTCCACTATTTTATCTTCCAGGTCACTTATCTCTTCTTCTGCCTCAGTTATTCTGCTATTGATCCCATCTAGAGTATTTTTAATTTCATTTATTGTGTTGTTCATCATTGCTTGTTTCCTCTTTAGTTCTTCTAGGTCCTTGTTAAATGTTTCTTGCATTTTCTTTATTCTATTTCCAAGTTTATGGATCATCTTTACTATCATTATTCTGAATTCTTTTTCAGGTAGACTGCCTATTTCTTCTTCGTTTGTTTGGTCTGGTGGGTTTTTACCTTGCTCCATCATCTGCTCTGTGTTTTTCTGTCTTTTCATCTTGCTTATCTTACTGTGTTTGGGGTCTCCTGTTTGCAGGCTGCAGGTTCGTAGTTCCCGTTGTTTTTGGTGTCTGTCCCCAGTGGCTAAGGTTGGTTCAGTGGATTGTGTAGGTTTCCTGGTGGAGGGGACTAGGGCCTGTGTTCTGGTGGATGAGCCTGGATCTTGTCTTTCTGGTGGGCAGGTCCACGTCTGCTGGTGTGTTTTGGGGTTCTTTGGCCTTATTATGATTTTAGGCAGCCTCTCTGCTAATGGGTGGAGCTGTGTTCCTGTGTTGCTAGTTGTTTGGCATAGGGTGTACAGCACTGTAGCTTGCTGGTCATTGAGTGAAGCTGGGTCTTGGTGTTGAGATGGAGATCTCTGGGAGATTTTTGCCATTTGATATTATGTGGAGCTTGGAGGTCTCTTGTGGACCAATGTCCTGAACTTGGCTCTCCCACTTCAGAGGCACAGCCCTGTAGCCTGGCTGGAGCACCAAGAGCTTTCATCCACATGGCTCAGAAAAAGGGAGAAAAAATAAGAAAGAAATAAAGAAAGAAAGGGAAAGAAAGGAAGGAAGGAAGGAAGGAAGAGGATAAAATAAAGTAGGATAAAATAAAATAGTTATTAAAATAAAAAATAATTATTATGAAAAAAAATTTTAAAGAGTAAAAAAAAAAAAAAAGAAAGAAAAAAACCGGATGGTCAGAACCCTAGGACAAATCGTGAAAGCAAAGCTATACAGACAAAATCTCACACAGAAGCATACACATACACACTCACAAAAAGAGGAAAAGGGGAAAAAATAATATATCTTGTTCCCAAAGTCCACCTCCTCAGTTTGGGATGATTCGTCATCTATTCAGGTATTCCACAGATGCAGGGTACGTCACATTGATTGTGGAGATTTAATCCACTGCTCCTGAGGTTGCTGGGAGAAATTTCCCTTTCTCTTCTTTGTTCACACAGCTCCCCGCTTCAGCTTTGGATTTGGCCCCACCTCTGTGTGTAGGTTGCCTGAGTGCATCTGTTCTTCACTCAGACAGGACAGGGTTAAAGGAACAGCTGATTCGGGGACTCTGCCTCACTCAGGCCGGGGGGACCGAGGGGTACGGATGTCGGGCGAGGCTGCGGCCACAGAGGCTGGTGTGACGTTGCACCAGCCTGAGGTGTGCCATGTGTTCTCCCAGGGAAGTCCCTGTATCACGGGATCCTGACAGTGGCGGGCTGTACAGGCTCCCGGGAGGGGCAGTGTGGATAGTGACCTGTGCTTGCACACAGGTTTCTTGGTGGCTGCAGCAGCAGCCTTAGCATCTTATGCCCGTCTCTGGTGTCCACTCTGATAGCCGCGGCTCACGCCCATTTCTGGAGCTCCTTTAAGCAGTGCTCTTAATCCCCTCTCCTTGCGCACCAGGAAACAAAGAGGCAAGAAAAAGTCTCTTTTCTCTTCGGCAGCTCCAGACTTTTTCCCGGACTCCCTCCTGGCTAGCTGTGGTGCACTAGTCCCCTTCAGGCTGTGTTCACACCGCCAACCCCAGTCCTCTCTCTGGAATCTGACCTCTGAAGCCCAAGCCTCAGCTCCAAGCCCCCACCCGTCCTGGCAGGTGAGCAGACAACCCTCTAGAGCTGGTGAGTGCTGGTCAGCACCGATCCTCTGTGCAGGAATCTCTCCGCTTTGCCCTCCGCACCCCTGTTGCTGTGCTCTCCTCCGTGACTCTGAAGCTCCCCGCCTCCACCATCCGCAGTCTCTGCCCGTGAAGGGGCTTCCTGGTGTGTGGAAACCTTTCCTCCTTCACAGCTCCCTCCCACTGGTGCAGGTCCCATCCCTATTCTTTTGTCTCCATTTTTTCTTCTTTTCTTTTGCCCTACCCAGGTACGAGGGGATTTTCTTGCCTTTTGGGAGGTCTGAGGTCTTCTGCCAGCGATCAGTGGGTGTTCTATAGGAGCAGTTCCACTTGTAGATGTATTTCTGATGTTATCTGTGGGGAGGAAGGTGATCTCTGTGTCTTACTCTTCCGCCATCTTCTCCAGAATCCCCTATTCCAAATATTGTTAATTTGTGCCTTCTATTTTTTTTTTCTTGGTAACTCTTACCAGAGTTTTGTCTGTTTATCAGTCATTTTAGAATATTAATATCTAACTTCTAAAAAGTCTCTTATATTGTTTTATAATATTTTATATTTCATTAATATTAATTTTGTTTTTATCTTTATATCCTTCCATATGCTTTATTTATTCTTGTTCTTAGCTTTGTGAGCTTGATCTATTCATATTTACTTTTATAACTACATTCTCGGTTTTATTTTTGTATCCTATTTTTTTATTTCTACTTGTCTCACTTTATCTTGGATCCTGTTTTCCTCCTTTCTAGCTTTCTTTTGGATTGATTTTCTTTTCATTCTATTTATTCTCCTTTACAGGTTTGCAATTTATACATTATATTTCTATGCTATAATTTTCTACACAGAAAACACTATTTATCAACTTAAAAAGTTCAAAGCTATAAAATAATGTTAGGAATGAGATGGGATAGGACTCAGATTCATATATAATAAGAAAACAATGAAAATCACGTAATGGCAGTAGATTAAGAACATAATAAAACAGGAAATATTCTAAAAATCTAATTTATCAAACCTGAGTTAAAAATGATCTGCGTATATTTATAACCATTAAAAATTGAACAATGGTTAAAATTTACATGTCAAAATATTAGCAGACTCAAGCAATTTTCTGAAAGCTTCAGCATCTCTGTCATGCACACATTATTCTTAAGAATAGAACATAGGAAAAGTTTTACAATGCTATAGGTGAATTTAAAGTAAATATTCTTAAAAAGTGAGTACATACTCAAAGCAGCAATGTAAAAATAGCTTAAAATACTGTGACTAAGTAGGATTTAACTCAGGAATATAAGAAAGAGATTAAAGAAGAAAGGACATATAAAAATAATAGTAGATACAGAAAAAACATAAAATCAACAGCAATTCATGATGAAAAATACACAGTGAATTAGGTATAGAAAATAATTTTTTCACCTAATAAAAGGCACTGCCAGTAATCCATAGGATACAGAGGTAATGAAGGCAAATATGAACATTCTTTTCAAAATCAGGAACCAGATAATTATCTGTGAGAGCACTCCTTCTATTTTATATTTTACTGAAGTTTTTATTCACTAGTCCTTCTATTGATCTTTCTCCATTTATTTTTCGGGTGAAGTAGGCTAAATTTGTCTCTTAGTAGTTCTTCATGAAAGACTCATGTGACTAATATTCCCTGTTTTCTTGAGTGTTCAAAACATTTTGTTTGGAGCCTGTATAATTGGCTATATCCTGGGATCCCAGAACCTTCTAAATATTATTAAAAATTTGCCTACAGTAAAGTTCACTCTGTGCTTTAAAATTCATGGCTTGTGACAAAGGCATAGTGTTACATATCCGCAATTATAATATCATACAGAATAGATTGACCATGCTAAAAACAGATCAGTCTCCTGTGCTTTACTCATGCTACCTTCCTCTACCCCTGAGCCTCTGGCAAACACTGATCTTTTTACTACAGCTATACTTTTGCCTTTTTCAGAATGTCATATAATTGGAATCATACAGTATGTAGCCTTTTCAGAACGGCTTCTTTCACTCAGCAATGCATATTTAAGATTCATCCATGCTGAGTGTGGATTAATAGCTCATTTATTTTTATTTATACTAAATAGTATTCCGTAGTATCAATGTACCAAAGTTTGTTTATGCATCAATGTACCAAGTTTATGCATTCGCCTATTTAGTACACCTAGATTGTTGAAGCCTTTCTGTGATTATTAATAAAGCTGCTATAAAAATTTGCCTGCTGGTTTTTGTGTAGAAATAAGTTATCAAATCAATTAGGTAAATATTTAAGAGCATGAATACTGGGTCATATTTAAGTTTATGATAAGTTTTATAAGAACCATCAAGCTGTCTTCTAAAGTGGCTGTACCATTTTGCATTCTCACCAGCAATGAGGGAGAGTTCCTACTGCTCCATCTCCTTGCCAGCCTTTGGGGTTGTCAGTGTTTTGGATTTTAGCCATTCTTATAGGTGTGTAGTGATGTTTCATTGTTTTTTTTGTTTTTTTTTTTTGTGGTACGCGGGCCTCTCACTGTTGTGGCCTCTCCTGTTGCGGAGCACAGGCTCTGGACGCACAGGCTCAGCGGCCATGGCTCACGGGCCCAGCTGCTCCACGGCATGTGGGATCCTCTCAGACTGGGGCACGAACCCGTGTCCCCTGCATTGGCAGGTGGACTCTCAACCACTGCGCCACCAGGGAAGCCCTCATTGTTGTTTTGATTTCCATTTCCCTAATGACAAATGATGTTGACTGTCTTTTCATATGCTTATTTGTCATTTGCATATCTTCTTTGGTGAGGTGTCTGTTCAGATCTTTAGTCCATTTTGGGAGATCATTTCTTATTGTTGAGTTTTAAGAGTTCTTTGCATATCTGGATACAAATCCTTTATCATATGTGTGATTTTCAAGTATTTTCTCCAGTCTGAAACTTATCTTCTAATTTCTTAATAGCATCTTTCATAGAGCAAAAGCTTTTAATTTTAATACAATCAAACTGATTAATTTTTTTTCTTTTATGGATCATGCCTGTGGTATGTTGTATCTGAAAACTCATCAACAAACCCAAGGTTATTCATATTTTCTCCTGTTTTTCTCTAGATGTTTTATAGTTTGTATTTTCCATTTAAGTCTATGATCCATTTGGAGTTAATTTTTGTGTCAGGTGTGAGTTCTGTGTTGATTCTCATTTTTTTTTCTTTGTATGTGAATATCCAGTTAGAAGCACCATTTGCTGAAAAAAAGCATCCTTATTCAATTAAATTGCCTTTGCATCTTTGTCAAAAATCAGTGACTATATTTGTGTGGGTCTATTCATGGGCTTTCTATTCTATTACATTGATATACTTGTTTATACTTTCACTGGTATATGCTGTATTGATTAATTAACTTTATACTTAATCTTAAAATTGGGTTATAAGGAGTCCACCAACTTTGTTCTTCTTTTTAAAACTGTACTAGTTTTGGTTCTTCTAGTACTTTTGCCTTTCCATATAGATTTTAGAATCTATTTATTAATATCTACAAAAAGAGCTTGCTGGGATTGATTTTGATTGTATTGAATCTGTAGATCAAATTGGACATAATTGATATTTTAACAATATAAAGTCTTCCAGTCCATAAAAATAGACTATCTGTGTCTCCATTTATTTAGATATTTAATTTCTCTCTTTTTTTTACCATCTTTATTTGAGTATAATTGCTTTAAAATGTTATATTAGTTTCTACTCTATAACAAAGTGAATCTGCTATACACATACATATATCCCCATATCCCTTTCTTCTTTCATCTCCCTCCCCCTCTCCCTATCCCACCCCTCTAGGTGGTCGCAAAGCACGGAGCTGATCTCCGTGTGGTTTTCGACTGCTTCCCACTAGCTATGTATTTTACATTTGGTAGTGTGTATATGTCCATGTTATTCTCTCACTTCATCCCATCTTACCCTTCCCCCTCCCCGTGTACTCAAGTCCATTCTCTACATCTGCACCTTTATTCCTATCCTGCCCCTAGGTTCATCAGAACCATTGTTTTTTTTTTTAAGATTCCATATATATGTGTTAGCATAAGGTATTTGTTTTTTTCTTTCTGACTTACTTCACTCTGTATGACAGACTCTAGGTCCATCCACCTCACTACAAATAACTCAGTTTCGTTTCTTTCTATGGCTCAGTAATATTCCATTGTATATATGTGACACATCTTCTTTATCCATTCATCTGTTGATGGACACTTAGGTTGCTTCCATGTCCTGGCTATTGTAAATAGAGCTGCAATGACCATTGTGGTACATGACTCTTTTTGAATTATGGTTTTCTCAGGGTATATGTGCAGTAGTGGGATTACTGGGTCATAATGATAGTTCTATTTTTAGTTTTTTAAGGAACCTCCATAATGTTCTCCATAGTGGCTGTATCAATTTACATTCCCACCAACAGTGCAAGAGGGTTCCCTTTTCTCCACACCCTCTCAGATATTTAACTTCTTTCATTGTTATTTTATAGTTTTTCATGTACAGATTCTGTATACATTTTTTGTTAGATTTGTATCAAAGTATTTCAGTGTTTTAAAAACAAAATTCTCTTAAAAGTTTTATAACATTTAATAACAAAAAGTCATTCAACTTTTTAACAGTTTTTAGTAAGTTTTTTTTAAAATGTTGAGCCTTCGTTTAATTAATTTATTTTTATTTTTGGCTGTGTGGGGTCTTCGTTTCTGTGCAAGGGCTTCCCCTAGTTGTGGCAGGCAGGGGCCACTCTTCATCGCAGTGTACGGCCTCTCACTGTCGTGGCCTCTCATTGCGGAGCACAGGCTCCAGACGCGCAGGCTCAGTAGTTGTGACTCACGGGCCTAGTTGCTCCACGGCATGTGGGATCTTCCCAGACCAGGGCTCGACCCATGTCCCCTGCATTAGCAGGCAGATTCTCAACCACTGCGCCACCAGGGAAGCCCAGTAATGTTTTGTTTTAAAAATTAAACTTATTTAAAAACTAGTCATATATACCAGTCAGATATAAATAAAGCCTTTATTTTCAGGTCTTCTTTTTTTAACATTTTTATTGGAGTATAATTGCTTTACAGTGGTGTGTTAGTTTCTGCTTTATAACAAAGTGAATCAGTTATACATATACATATGTTCCCATATCTCTTCCCTCTTGCCTCTCCCTCCCTTCTTCCCTCCCTATCCCACCCCTCTAGGTGGTCACAAACCACCAAGCTGATCTCCCTGTGCTATGCAGCTGCTTCCCACTAGCTGTCTATTTTATGTTTGGTAGTGTATATATGTCCATGCCACTCTCTCACTTTGTCACAGCTTACCATTCCTCCTCCCCATATCCTCAAGTCCATTCTCTAGTAGGTCTCTGTCTTTATTCCCATCTTACCTCTAGGTTCTTCCTGACATTTTTATTTTCTTAGATTCCATATATATGTGTTAGCATACGGTATTTGTCTTTCTCTTTCTGACTTACTTCACTCTGTATGACAGACTCCAGGTCCATCCACCTCACTACAAATAACTCAATTTCATTTCTTTGTGTGGCTGAGTAATATTCCATTGTATATATGTGCCACATCTTCTTTATCCATTCATCCGATGATGGACACTTAGGTTGCTTCCATGTCCTGGCTATTGTAAATAGAGCTGCAATGAACATTTTGGTACATGACTCTTTTTGAATTATGGTTTTCTTAGTGTATATGCCCAGTAGTGGGATTGCTGGGTCATATGGTAGTTCCATTTGTAGTTTTTAAGGAACCTCCATACTGTTCTCCATAGTGGCTGTACCAATTCACATTCCCACCAACACTGCAAGAGTGTTCCCTTTTCTCCACACCCTCTCCAGCATTTATTGTTTGTAGATTTTTTGATGATGGCCATTCTGACCGTTGTGAGATAATATCTCATTGTAGTTTTGATTTGCGTTTCTCTAATGATTAATGATGTTGAGCATTCTTTCATGTGTTTGTTGGCAATCTGATTATCTTCTTTGGAGAAATGTCTATTTAGGTCATCTGCCCATTTTTGGATTGGGTTTTTTTTTTTTTTTTTAATTGAGCTGCATGAGCTGCTTGTAAATTCTGGAGACTAATCCTTTGTCAGTTGCTTCATTCGCAAATATTTTCTCCCATTCTGAGGGTTGTCTTTTGGTCTTGTTTATGCTTTCCTTTGCTGTGCAAAAGCTTTGAAGTTTCATTAGGTCCCATTTGTTTATTTTTGTTTTTATTTCCATTTCTCTAGTTGGTGGGTCAAAAAGGACCTTGCTGTGATTTATGTCATAGAGTGTTCTGCCTATGTTTTCCTCTAAGAGTTTGATGGTGTCTGGCCTTACATTTAGGTCTTTAATCCATTTTGAATTTATTTTTGTGTATGGTGTTAGGGAGTGTTCTAATCTCATACTTTTACATGTACCTGTCCAGTTTTCCCAGCACCACTTATTGAAGAGGCTGTCCTTTCTCCACTGTACATTCCTGCCTCCTTTATCAAAGATAAGGTGACCATATGTGCGTGGGTTTATCTCTGGGCTTTCTATCCTGTTCCATTTATCTATATTTCTGTTTTTGTGCCAGCACCATACTGTCTTGATTTAATACATTTAATTCGAAAAAGTCATTCAGCTTTTTAACAGTTTTTAGTAATGTTTTGTTTTAAAAATTAAATTTATTTAAAAAGTAGTCATATAAACCAATCAGATATAAGTAAAGCCTTTATTTTCAGGTCTTTTTAATGTCTATCTTCTTTATTAGGTTTACGGTAGTATTGTTATAATAGTATTGTTTCCTTATTCTTACTAAAATTAGCTGTTTTCAGGATTAATGGTTATAATAAACTTTGCTTTTTATCACTCTGTTTAGGTAAGGCAGAAACATTTTAAAATTAATTTTCAACTTCATATGGACTATTTTATAGTAAAAAACTATTTGTTACCAAATGTTGTTAGGCTAAAAGTTCTAAAAGTAATCTTTAGACCTCAAATGAACTTTGTACTCTAAGATTTTTTATTTTAATGATATTTATATAATAAATATTAATTAATTTATTAGTGTGAGGGGGTTCCCCAATGACTGTGGGCCCCAGAAATTTCTCACTCTCAAACTCTCCACACCTAGTCTTTAGCAGTTTGACAGAATTTTTTAATTTAATATTTATACCAGCTTATGACATCCAGCAGCTTCTGCCCCAGGTAAGCATATCTCAGGAGCTATATCTCTCTGGATGCAACCTGACTGTCCAGATTTCAGCCTGGTTATATGCCCTGCAACGTCAGTTTTCTGATAGCTTAAAGAAAAGTACTTGATTTTCAGTTTGTTAAAGTTTTTCTTGTAGGGATAGAAGTAGTGTTTCCAAACCTTTTACATGTCAGAGCTGAAACCAGAATCCTTTTTTATATTTTTTATCTGCTTTGCAGGTACATTTTCTTGGTGAATTTTCAGCATCTGTAAAATGGTTAAGCTGTTCATTTCCCCCTTTTTCTGATAATATCTTATTAAACATATATTTCTGTTGTTATTCCAAGGTGATGGCATTGAATTTTCTTAGAGTACTAGCAGGAAGTTTTTGTGGGAGGTGGTGGGGGGAGAGGCCTGGGTAGTTTTCTAAGCCTCTCAGCTCAGAGGCTCTTTTATTGCTGTAGCTATAGCCTATTTCCATAGAGTTTGATGCTTCTGTATAGAGAGGCTGCCTCTGAATCTCAGAATATAATCTGGCTCAGGACGACTTCTAGTGTGACTCCTGGGGCTGCCAAGTCTCACAGGCTGGCTCAGAGGCAGCCATCATCAAGGGACTGTTGCCTGCCCGAGTTATGACTCACTTTTAAAGGAGTGTTTTCTGAAAGCCACTCATTGTGGCTCCCCTGGGCACTTTCTGCAACTTCTTTCTCCACTTACTGAAAAGTTAGAGTTCTGTTACCTCTCAGCACTTCTCATATAAGTTTTGTCACAGAGACCTTCCCTTTTGGAAAGTGAATATTTGCTGAATAGTCTATGAGACTGCAGATATTATGAAGTCATAGTATTTGGCAGTGCGATATTGGTGCAAAGATAGACAAATATACAAATGGAAAAAGTAGTCTAGAAGTAGTCACACCTAAATAATTTACTGATTTACAGTGAAGGAATTACTGCAATTCAATGGGGGATATGAAGGTATTTTCAATAAATTGTACTGAATATATATATATATATATATATGGAAAAAAAAGAATCTTGACTCATATCATGCCACACACAAAATTTTATTCAAAATGACAATAGCTCAAAGATCCAATTGTGACTGGTAAAGCTATGAAATTTTCAGAATAAAATATATAAGAAAATATTATTCACCTTGGGATAGACAAATGTTTAACAAGACACACGAAACAAAAAAGAAAAGATTTGGGGCTTCCCTGGTGGTGCAGTGGTTGGGAGTCCACCTGCCGGTGCCGGGGACACGGGTTCATGCCCCGGTCCAGGAGGATCCCACGTGCCGCGGAGCAGCTGGGCCCGTGAGCCATGGTCGCTGAGCCTACGTGTCCGGAGCCTGTGCTCCACAAGGGGAGAGGCCACAACAGTGAGAGGCCCGCATATAGCAAAAAAAAAAAAAAGAAGATTCATATATTTGATGATATTGAAATTAAAAATTTTGTACATAAAATGAAACCATTAGAAGAGTGAAAAGTCAACCTATGCAGTGGGAGAAGATGTGAAAACATATGAAAAGATCATCAACTTCATCAGCCATTAGGGAAATGAAAATGAAAACCAGAGTGAGATATCACTATACAACTGAATTTGCTTCAGTTAAACAGATGGAAAACACTAAGTGTTGATTTTTATATAGGGCACCTGGAATTCTCCTATACTGTTGATGGGAACATAAATCAGTACAGTCACTTCGTAAGACTGACAGTGTTTACTATAACTGATACACTCATTCCTATGATGCTGAAATTACACTCCTAGGTTTATATCCAACAGAAAAAAAGTGTATGTTTCAATGTACTTATTTCATGTACTTACTCACATACATGAATTTTCTTAGCAGCACTTTTTGTAAAAGCCAAAAAATGGGAACCACCCAAATGTCCATCAACCATAGAATGGATAACTAAATTGTTGTAAGGAATGGATAAATTGTAGAATTCTATACAGCAATGAGACTGAACTATCTACAACAACGAAAAGGAGCTAGATAGCAAAGTTGTACTATATGGTTTATTTATATAGATATAAAACCAGGCAAAACTAATCTGTGCTATTTTAAATTGGGTAGTGGTTATCCTGAGATGAAGTGGGTTAGGTCAGTGATAGGAAGCGAGTATAAGGGTGGCTTCTGGGATGTGTGTAGTATTGTTTCTTGATCCATTTGTTGTTTACATGACTGTTTAGTTTGTAAAAATTCACTGAGTTTATGCTCACAATTTGTATACTTTACTGTATTTTTTATTATTCCATAAAAACTTCAAAAACCAAAACCCAAACCAAAACTCTTTGTGGTAATCTACCCAAAATCTATATGATTTGAAGCAGGAGGGCTTTTCAACCTACTACTTCTGCTGTATTACCAAAAGCTGTAGCACCCCTTGGGCCCATCTCTCTATGCTTGCTTATTCCAGCTCTTTCGGAAAAAAAACAGAGCGAACTAGTGGTTTCTAAACTTGACTGTATATCAGAAGAAAACTTGGGAATTTTTAGTATAGTATAGATTTACACTCTTCCAGGTTAATTTTATCCACAGACAGGTTTGGGGCCTAACGTTAAACTACTCAAAAGACTCCCAGAGGGATTCATCAGGCATAATGTTAATTTATAATTACATGGGTACAAGTCAGTTTGACCAAATTCTGACCCTGGTTATTTCATGCCTTTTGTACTGATTGGACTCATTGGGATCCATATTAAAAAGATAAAGCTTGTTAGATAGCACCATCCTAATAACTCAGAACCTTCTTTTAGAAAAGTTTCAAATTGTAATCAAATTACAGTTGTTCTTACATCTGTAATTGGTGGATGAAACCCATCTCATGTGGTTGTTATAAGGAATAAATGGAGAATACAGTAAAGCACTTAGCATAGTGGTATCTGGTGCATAAATTTTTTGAACGAGTTTCCAGGATCTCTATGAGAGTCAAATTGGCATTTCTCAGTCAATTTGGAATTCTGCTTTTTCAGAATAGTGCTGTATTTTTTGGAATACGAAGCTAATACAACTACCCACTAACATCAGGTGCATTTTTGAGGTGTTTACTCCAGCCATGGTAATGAATTTGTACTCATAAGCAATGATTTCTTCAAGTTCCTAATCTGGGTCATCACCATCCTTTTGTAAAATGCCTGGCCGGTGTTAGGGAGGAATCCAGAGCCTGTGTCATGAGCAAAACAGGCCTATTCAAGTGTAAAATTAAATCTCCTATCCACTCTTTCCTAGCATCATGATTTAACCAATGAGCCAACCAGCTACAGGGAACTGAACAACAACCATGTAATTGGTATGAAATGCTCCACTGATTCAGAAGACCAATTTGGTCACATCTCCTTAATTTTTTCAATTAATCACTTCAGTACCCAACTTCCTTCTTTATCAGGAAATCTAGAATCTCCCTCTTGGGGTTCCCCCTACCCTTAATTTGCCCAAAAACTTCACAATCTCACACAACCCCAAAGCAGTTCACATTTTTACACCAACAAGAAAGAACCCTGGGGTTTTCCAGTCTACTGCCATGAAATCTATTGCCACGTGGTGTGACTTTTGCATTTAGTCTTGCTCTGTCATGCAATTAGTATGGAATCACTGATGTTATGAAGCCTAGATGATCCAGATTCCTGCGGAGACTACGATGGTTCTTTGAGGATAGATAATCCTTTGGTGCTAAGCTTGGCTAAGAGTGCCCCAAAGCTCTCCACATTATGGGATCTTTAGTGTCCACATATTTCAGCTCTCTTATAAGTTACTTCCATGTTTCCTCATTGTCCCAGAAGTGGTGAGACAGGATCAGCTATGTATTGCTGTTACTTCACAGATCCAAAACCACTGTCTTCTTTTTCTACATAGGAATCAACTATCTAACTGCATAATGTCTGCTGTTGTTTCTTTTCCCCATATTGTGGTACTAATCCCTCAGCTTTCCAAAGAAGACTAATTTCCATGACTTTAGGGCTTCATCTCTATACTTCTTGTATTCAGACTCCAACAGCCATGGTACCCAAGCAGGGAAATATCCCGCTGCCTCACTGTGTTTTATATTCTAAAGCTTGCCTTCTGTCGCCCATTTCCTGCTCCCAAACCTAACTCTTCTCAAAATGATAGACAGTGGAAATATTCTCTACCTTCCAGGCAAACAGTATTATCCACTTGGAAGATTATGTCTTCAGTGCATGATACACACAGAATATTATTCTCCATTAGCAGTACATTTGTAGCTGGGATTTTGGCTTAAATGCGAGAGTATTAACATTACAGTTAAGTTGGGCATTGCACAGTTCAGATTGGTATCACTGGTATTGCCTTTGGTGTTATGCTGGTATTAACTTTTCAGAAGTGTAAATTCTTGGACCCCACTCCAGATCTACTGAGTTAGAAACTTCGGGGCTGAATTCCAGCAATTTATTTCAACCAGTCCTCTAGGAGATTGTGATTAAAGCCAGAGTTTGGGAACCACTGATCTACACAGAAACATACTTTATAATTGTTTCTCCTGTAGGAGGTAAAGATCTGACTTCTGTGTTCTTGGTGATGTTTTCTGAGTGTCAGCTGTTCTTCAAACGTGAATATACATATGTCTTTTCTAGGATAAGCAACTGGATGTAGAAAACAGTGTAGTATAAACAGGTTTTTCTTGGAGCTTTTTAAAAAATCTGTGTGTGTTAGTAGTTCTGAGTTGGGGGCTCAGTGTCCTATCTGGGATATATGAAGAGGCACTAAGGAAACCCAGGGGACTCACTGCCATGTTGTTGCTTAGGTCCTAAGGTCCCTAGAATCTGCTGCCTTCTTTCCGGCCTTCAGCATCTTCCTCTTCTTGTTTGTTGTGTTATGTCCATGGTGTTTTCTTTGTAAGTCAGTAGAACTAGGCAGGGTCCATGGTTTTTTCCTTGCAAGAGGATAAAAGTATGTGGGATGGAGCTACCACAAGTTGGCAGAACGAGTTCTGTGAAGCTCTTTATAGCCAAATCACCATAAACTTGTGGTAGTGTTTTATGTCTTTTCCAATCTTTGATGTATTTTTATTAAGGAAAAATGTGGGATTAGAAATGAATATTTTGATCTATGTTGGGATTATTTGAATTCAGATGCAGTATATGGTGTTACTGAGCAATGGGAACAATAATTTCTCAGACACTTTGATACTTCTAGCCCATGGTCTATTGTGAAAGAATGCATTGCCCCTGAGAAAATGTATTATGAGAACAGAACAAGAGAGCACCAGGAAGAAATAGTGACAGTAGCAGCATTTTATTTCTTCTAGGTGACAAACTAGTGGCAAGGCTACACAACTTATGCACCTACCTATCTAATTTAGAAATAAGATTTTAAGATTTAGAAAATGCTGGGAAGTACATTCTGCAATGCAGTGTGCTTTTGTCACTTTCATCATTCTCAGGAATGAGAAAGAATCCAATAAGCACTTTTACACTTTCAGGTCTTGGTCTTAACCTTAGCTGCATAGTTGTCATGAATCAGATCAGGCATAGATTTAGATCAGTGCTAAAAAGGAACATGTATCAGAGCTCAGAGTGTTATAGTTTAATGATCAGTTACTTAGATTCATAGGGGAAACATTTTCATTACATTTTTCCAGAAAATTATTTGATAATGTAAATACATATTCTTTTTTATAGTAGCAGTGTACAAGCCTTCTGCTCACATCACTCACCAACCACTTTTCTTATTTGTTTATTAAATACTCATTTATCCTTTCATTTAATTATATGATTTAAATTAACCAAGTTGGTTGTGGGTTTATATTGTAGATTCTGTTATAAATAATATACTTAATACTAATTTTTATTATAACAACTTGCATAAATTCTGCACTTTGTAGTGGTTAACTACCTTCTTGTCCTTTTGTATAATGTAGTGCATGCTTTAAAAAACAGACCTCCTTACTTAAGAATTTAGTTCCCTTCATTTATATATTTCTTTAAAAATGTTTATTAAATTCCTGCTGAATGCTAACCATTTACCAGATACCATAAAGCAAAGATGAATAAAAAACAATCCTTCCCTTCAAGGAATCCTAGTGGAAAAATGCACGAATATAATGAAAAAAGATTTTTAAAATGAAGGAATATGCAAAATATCAGGTGACTACAAATATTAGACTGTCTCATTTTGACTGAGGGACTAGGAAAGCCTCCCCAAAGGAGGTGATGCTTTTAGCTGACTCTTGAATTAGAAGTAGGAGTTTATCGGGATGTGTGTGCCAGCAAGAAGGAGCAAAGGGGTGAGATATTTTGGGATATTAGTAGAGATGGGGCATAGTTTTGTGTAATTTAATTTTAAATGAAGAACTAAATAATCTTCAGTATATTAACAACATAACACCAATAATAATAACTAAAATATGATGAATGTTTGACTTAAAACCTGAAACTTTTAAAAATATACATTGTCCTTGATTTGTTTTTGATAATCTATTTTTTTTGGTAAACCATTGAAGAGGTCAACCTCCAAGCTTTCGGTTTGACAACTAATATGTCACAAACTGAGTGTGTTGACGGCATTCTAAATGTCACTTTTTGCCTCTCAAAAAGTCCTACAGGGGAGTCAGGCTCCACTAGAAAGACTTCAGAGTTAAAAGCAGCCAACCAAATGAAATACTTTCAAAGTCAAGTACTTTGGTAGAGTCCAAATAGATGGGTAATTGTAAGCTAAAGATTGTAATACCTACAGTTCCACCTGGTTCCTTATATTTGACTCTTTGAGCTGTTATGGATCTAAAATATTGTGCTAAGTCAGACTTTATAACCCAAAAGGGAATTCTTTGAGAATGGAAGACGCTAGAGAAAGAAATTTTACCTTAGACCTCTGGTGGGGTTGGATTTTGTTAGAATGCCATTTTTCATAACGTTTTTCAAGGGTTTTTAATGTCATTCTATCTAATATTTAATTGTAATTTTCTGCAAAGACTTTAAGGTTGCTGATTTTTAAAAATATGAGTTTAACACAATAGTTATGTTGCATTCTGGCATCTTGACCTTTTAAAAACATGTCATTTCATTATGTTTCAGATATGTAAGTGCTGTGGTCTTTTATAGCTTTTGCCCAGAGGAGAACTCATAATGAAGACAAGAGCCAGGTAGAGCTCATACCCTCTGAGTCTCTGACATCCTCATTTTTAGGTAAACTATATCTGTCAACAGAGGGGAGACTTTCTAGTTCCTGGAACTTTATCAAATTATGCATGCTGTTGAATAGAGTAGAGGCAAAAATAAACCACTTAGGGTACAGGAAAAGAGAAATCAGATCTGGTTCAAGTTTCATCCCTTTCCTATAACTTCCTGAAATGTCTCTTGACAGATGCACTTCACACCAATCTCCTCCATCTTTGACCCACCTCAGGCCTGTATTATCTGCGTGATATATTTTGGCACTTAATCATACACTCACTGTCTTGTAACATAAATGTGTATATCTTGTGTCTCTAATTAGGCCATATGCTTTTAGTGGGAAAGGACTCTGCCTCTACTTCTTGGTATTCTCTTTGACCCTTAATATAATTTTCAGCATATAATATATATTCTATACATTTTTATTTGATAAAGCTTAGTTGAGTTAGCTTATCATCTTTAAGAATGTATGAGAGCAGAAGAACCATGAAAGTATCACTAAACAGGGAATGCTGATAAGTGGTCATGCTAGTGAACCAACTGGATTCCCTGTCTAACCCCTACCACTCCTTACTCCCTCCTCTCAGTAGAGCTGCACACTGCACTTTATTTCTTTACTTACCTTACTGTGTAACTCAGGGACACACTCTGAGGTAGAAGGAGTGTCTTATTTTCCTTCAGACAAGCTCAAAAGTGGTGAAAAGTATTTTATATAACATTACCAGTTGTTCAGGTTGTATGAGGCAAATAAAACATTGTTGGTAATAATGAAAATTATGGCCAAAGTGTCAAAAGTATAAAGTGTACCTATAAGTCCTAGGGCAGAAAAAAAGACAGGCTTAAATTGGAAATGGGAGTAAAGAGGACTGGTCTGTGTTTAGACAGGGAAAATGGGGAAGATGTAGGGGAGGAGGTCTAGATGGAGTATTTAGACTTGACAATGGGAAAATCCAGGTTAAATCTGGCATAAGTTCATCCACTTGCAGAGCTCAGGGGAAAAACATCTCAAGTAGCTAGAGCTGTTTTAGCTCTTTGAATATTCCCTCTAAGGAAGCAGACCCAGAGAACACTAAACACGGGTGGACATGACTAGCTTTATTTATTTATTTATTTTTATTGTTATTATTTTTAATAGATCTTTATTGGGATATAATTGCTTCACAATACTGTGTTAGCTTCTGTTGTACACCAAAGTGAATCAGCCATATGCCTACATATGTCCCCATATCCCCTCCCTCTTGAGCCCCCCTCCCACCCTCCCTATCCCACCCCTCTAGGGCATCGCAAAGCACCGAGCTGATCTCCCTGTGCTGTGCGGCTGCTTCCCACTAGCTAACTCTTTTACATTCGGTAGTGTATATATGTCGACGCTACTCTCACTTTGCCCCAGCTTCCCCCTCTCACCCTGTGTCCTCAAGTCCATTCTCTACATCTGCATCTTTATTCCTGTCCTGCCACTAGGTTCATCAGAACCATCCCTCCCTTTAGATTCCATATATATGTGTTAGCATACGGTATTTGTTTTTCTCTTTCTGACTTACTTCACTCTGTATGACAGACTCTAGGTCCATCCATCTCACTACAAATACCTCAATTTCATTTCTTTTTATGGGTGAGTAATATTCCATTGTATATATGTGCCACATCTTTATCCATTCGTCTGTCGACAGACATTTAGGTTGGTTCCATGTCCTGGCTATTGTAAATAGAGCTGCAATGAACATTATGGTACATGTCTCTTCTTGAATTATGGTTTTCTCAGGGTATATGCCCAATAGTGGGATTGCTGGGTCATATGGTAGTTCTAGTTTTAGTTTTTTAAGAAACCTCCATACTGTTGTCCATAGTGGTTGTATCAATTTGCATTCCCACCAACACTGCAGGAGGGTTCCCTTTTCACCACACCTTTAAATTCCAAATGGATTAAAGACCTAAATGTAAGACCAGACAGTATAAAACTCTTAGAGGAAAACAGAGGAAAAACACTCTTTTACATAAACCACAGCAAGATCTTTTTTGACCCACCTCCTAGAGTAATGGAAATAAAAACAAAAATAAACAAATGGGACTTCCTTAACTTAAAAGCTTTTGCACAGCAAAGGAAACCATAAACAAGACAAAAAGAAAACCCTCAGAATGGGAGAAAATATTTGCAAATGAAATAACAAAGGATTAATCTCTAAAATATACAAACAACTCTTGGAGCTCAATATCAAAAGAACAAACAATCCAATTAAAAAATGGGCAGAAGACCTAAACAGACATTTCACCAAGGAAGACATACACATGGCCAAGAGGCACATGAAAAGATGCTCAACCTCGCTAATTATTAGAGAAACGCAAATCAAAACTACAATGAGGTATCGCCTCACGCCGGTCAGAATGGCCATTATGAAAAAATCTAGAGGCATGACTAGATTTACATCTCTACATGTTGGTAGCTGAGGTTAACTGTTATAACAGATAGATCCCAATGTGTACAGTGTCAAACCGAAAGAGATTTATTTCTTGCTAAGAGCACTGGGTGTTTGCCTAGGTTGGCATGGTGGCCTTCTTGCATGTAGCTCTCCAAGGACTTGGTTGATGGAGGCTTTGCCATCTTTAATATGTAGCTTCCATGGTCTCTGCAGGGGTGGGAGGGTCATCTCTATTTCAACTAGCCATAAAAGGGAAAAAGGCAGTGAGGAACATATGTGGGTGTTTTTAGGGGCCAGGTCTTGAAGTGGCAAATATTTCCATTGGTATTTATTCCAGTGTCTAGAACTCAGTAATATGGTTATACCTAACTAGTAGGCGTTTAAGGAGCTAGAGAATTCATGCAAGGTGATGGGGAGGGGTACCTCCTTTGGGAAAGAAAAGATGAGAACCCTGGAAACGTCCCAGTTTTTCTCTGCTTGGCACACCTGTAACACTGTGCGTGTTGGTGTGTGTGTGTGTAATTATGTCAGGTACAACTATACGTAGATGCATCTTATGAATGTCTCTGGGCCTGAGACACATGAACTATGCCAAAGTGCTTTTTCATGATTTAAAAGGACTGTTGTTTATTTGACTTAGTCAATTTTCTTTACTATTAAAAATAACCTTTGTGTCCAGAGTTTCATTAACTGCGGTATCCTTGTATGTGGCGGCATCTTATTAGCACAGCATACACTTGGTGCCTTTGATAATATTTTTATTTTTTTAAATTAGAAAATGCTCATTAAAATGTATCCAAGGTGAGATTTTTTGGTATTTCAGTGAAGAGTTATATAGAACATGAATAATTTAGTGCTGAACTAATTTTGCATTACATGGTCTATAAAATATAAAAGGCTTCTAGTGCTTTTCTGAAACTTTAATTGATTTCTACATTTCAATAATTTTTTTACTTTGTTGTATGCAAGCACAATTACCAAAAATTACTCCACTGGAATAGCTGTAGGCAATAGCATTAACATAATCTGCTAACGAATTAGCCTATAATGTTCTGAAGTGCCCTTTCTTTGTTTAAATGCTTTCCTAACCTTATAAGGGAATCACTAAAATGATTTTGACCTAAGTCAATTACAAATGTTTGTATAACTTCATTTGGCAACAATTTATAAAATATCAAAAATTTGATAGGAACTGTGTTAACAATGGAGAAATGAAATTATAAGCCACATTGTAGGTGCTAAAAAAATATTTGTTGACAAATGAATGGAAAGATACAAAGATTCTATCACCTCTCTTTTGACCTAACTTATCACTTATTACCTGAATAATTGATCACTTATTCAATCACCTGAATATCAAGGCTTTGTTCCTGATTAGTACAGGCACAACTGTCAAACTTGTGGAGCAGTAATCCCATTAAAGGCTGTGCAGAGACTGGTTTAATTGCTAACAGTCAGTTCTGAAGATGAAGATGTCCTTAAATCAATACAAAAAATAAATTAATTGAGCATTTACTTTGTATGAACCAATTCAATTAAATAATTCATTTCGATTCAATCAAGTAAGCACCTATTGATTGCTCTCCATGGAAAGGCACTAACACTGGTTTGGGGAATATTTATATAGAATTGAATGAAGAAATACATCTATAATTTAGTGAGCTTTTGGTCCTGTAAAATATCATGATTGTGAAAACTCATCAATCTGATTGATATGTGTCATCTCTGGAGGGAAGCTCCTTGATTGGCACCTGAAACCGCTAGTTTTAATGCTTCCTGTGGCCTGGAAATGACCTGTCAAGACATAATGGCTGTTTTATGTTTCCTATTCTAGTCATTCATGATTTAAAAACATGATCATACTCAGTTAGAGATGCATGTTTTGTCAGATACACACATGCACACACTCCTTTTAGCCCCTGTTTAGCATGTACCTTGAACTCTCCCTTCTGAACTGGCTTTGGTAGTTGAGAAGGGAGGTTGGAATAACTGAGATTCAGGAGAACAATGGATATCGAGATCTCAGGATCCCAACATCTTGGGATCCCAGGTTCCATTAGGAAAAGAGTCAGGATGTCTGCAAACAATTGAAAGTGTATGTTGGGAGAGATGACATTAAAGAGAAGTCTCTTGGTGTATAACTTCCTTTTTTCCAGCCTTCCAGTCTTTGCAGAGCCATCTTTCCCAGTGCTCTTGGGCTGACCTTTTGCCCATGCAGAAGTCCCACACAGTTAGGTACTCTCTAGCAAACACTTCAACACTTCAGAACTTACTCTTCCTGTCAGGTATTTCAGAAAATGACTACCTCTGCTCAACCTGCAGGATATACTAGAGGTCTGTTACTTGCAGGCTCAGTTCCACTTAATTTCAAAACCATTGAGAACAAAATGTTGTAGAGTATCATGGACTTTTTTCCCCACCAGACTGTGGTCTGGAATATCCAAAAAATGCCTAGTGAAACTGGAGGGAGGGAGGGAAGCCTAGCAACTGATGAGCTTGGATCCACAATCGCCATTTCCACTCATGTGATGGACACACTGCCAAAGCCATGGCAACTAGTTTCTAGTCTGGGTCCTAATGGGTCTTGAGCCTGTCCTTAGAACTCCAGTATGTAGGAATAGAGCCCCAACTCCTTTCCTCTCACAGTAAGCCTCTCCCTGAATTGAGCTGGGTTTCTGGTCCCCACCTGACTTGACCACTTCTGTTATTGAGAAGTCTATGTCCCCATATGATGCCCAAAACATTATTCTACCGTTTGTGTATCAATATCCAGCTTAGTCTTTTCTTGTACTATCTGGGACTTTATAATTTTTACTAGGGTACTCTCTGCCCAGTGATTTCATCCTTAGCCTCAATCTTACACCAGTCCCTGCTTTTTCCTATCTCCCTGACAGGATATTCCAGCATGCCATGTGCCCAGTGTTGCTTCATCTCTGGTGGTTTACAAGGTCGACCTTTCCTTCAACACACACCCTTACCCAGTTCTTGAGGGTAGATATAAGGCAAAGGCTTTAGGATAAAGTAGTTTGTTGACATGCTGAACACGTAGGAGAACCAAGGGTAAGTCTCCTATTCTCAGAGTCCTATTGGCTTTTTAAAATATAATTTAGAGGCTTAGATTATGTGGTTTTGACCATATTAGCAAATCTAAATCTGCTTCCTGAGAAGAGCTTTGTCTTACTTGTTGACCTTTTGACTCATGTAGCTTGTTTCCTTGCAGGGATAGAATGCCTTTTCTTTGGGCAAGAAGTCAAGTTAGATTCTTCACTTCTTTTTTAATTAATAGACTTTATATTTTAGAGCAATTTTAGACTTACAGAAAAATTGATCTGAAATTACAGAGAGTTAGCACATACTCTCTCCTTCCCCAGTTTCTCCTATTATTAACATCCTGCATTAGTGTGGTACATTTGTTACAATTGACTATTATTGATATATACAGTGTTATTAACATAGTTTAATAACATAGTATTAAACTATGTTAATAGTTTGTAAACTAAAGTCCATAGTTTACAATAGGGTTCATGCTTTGTGTTATACAGCTAGATAGATTTTGACAAATGCATAATGTAGTGTATCCAACATTACAGTATCATACAGAATAGTTTCACTGCCCTGAAAATCTCCTGTGCTCCACCTATTCATCCCTCCTGCCCTTCCCCCAAGCCCCTGGGCACGACTGATCTTTAAACTGTCTCCATAGGTCTGCATTTTCCAGTATGTCATAAAGTTGAGATAATCCAGTATGTAGCCTCTAAAGATTGTCATCTTTCACTTAGTGATATGCATTTAATGATCTAATTAATGTCTTTTTGTGATTTGATAGCTCATTTCTTTTTACTGCTGAATAATATTCCATTGTATTAATGTATACAGTTTATCCGTTTACTTACTGAAGGACATCTTGCTTTCTTCCAAGTTTTGGCTGTTATAAATAGAGTTGCTGTAAACATCTGGGTGTAGGTTTTTGTGTAAATACCAAGGAGAGTGATTGCAATATCATATGGTAAGAGTATGTTTAGTTTTGTAAGAAACTGCCCAACTGTCTTCCAAATGGGCTGTATCATTTTATATTCACAAGCAATAAATTAGAGTTCCTGGTGCTCCGCAGCCTCACCAGAATTTGATGTTGTCAGTATTTTGGATTTTAACCAAATCCAAACATGGATTGGCATTCATGTTGTAGTTTTAATTTGCATTTCCCTAATGACTTATGATATTGAACATCTTTTCATATGCTTGTTGGCCATTGGTACATACTCTTTGGTGAGATGTCTGTTCATATCTTTTGTCCATTTCTTAGATTAGGTTTTTTGTTTCCATATGGTTGAATTTTAAGAGTTCTTTTCATATTTTAGGATCCTTTGTCAAATAATGTATCTTACAATATTTTTCTCCCAGTCTGTTACTTGTCTTTTAATTCTTTTAACAGTGCCTTTCACAGAGTAGAAGTTTTTTTTTTAGTTCCTGTTTTGTTGAGATATTGAGATATAATTGATATACAGCACTGTATAAGTTTAGGGTGTACAGCAAAATGATTTGACTTACACCATCCTGAAGCTATTACTACAATAACTTTAGTGACCATCATTCATATAGATATCAAATTAAAAAAATAGAAAAAAGGTTTTTTCCTTGTGATGTGAACTTTTAGGATTTACTCTCTTAGCAAATTTCACATGTAATTGAAATATAATCAATTATCTTTATCATGTTGTACATTAGATCCCTAGTACTTATTTATCTTATAACTGGAAGTTTTTTTCTTTTGACCACCTTCATCCAATTTCCCCTACCCCCACCCTCTGCCTCTGGTAACCACAGATCTGATCTCCTTTTCTATGAGTTCTTTGTTTATTTGTTTGTTTTTGAAGTATAACTGACCTACAACACTATGTTGGCTCCTGGCACACAACATAGTGATTCAATATTTTTATACATTTCAAAATAATCACTGTGTTAAGTCTAGTTACCATCTGTCACCATACAAATATATTATATTATTATTGACTATATTCCCTACATTGTATCTTGACACATTTATTTTGTAATCAAAAGTTTGTACCTCTTAATCTCCCTTAGATATTTCTCTCCTCCCCTCACCCTCTCCCCTCTGACAACCACCGTTTGTTCTCTTTATCTATGATTCTATTTTGTTATATTTGTCCATTTGGTTTTTTTTTAGATTCCACATATAAGTGAAATCATGTAATATTTGTCTTTGCCTTACTTATTTCACTCAGCACAATACCCTCTAGGTCCATCCATGTTTTTGCAAATGGTAATAATTATCTTTTTATGGCTGAGTAATATTAATATTCTCTCTATATACATAGAATACATATAGTAATATTTTATATATATATATATAATATTGAATTGCTGGGTTATATGGTAGATCTATTTTTAATTTTTTGAGGTACCTCTGTACTGTTTTCCATAGTGGCTGCACCAATTTACATTCCCACCAACAGTGCATGAGTGTTCCCTTTTCTCCACATCCTTGTCAACACTTGTAATTTGTTGTCTTTTTGTTAATGGCCATTCTGATAGGTATGAGGTGATATCTCACTGTGGTTTTGACTTGCATTTTCCTGATGATTAGTGTTGCTGAGCATCTTTTCATGTGCCTGTTGGCCATTGTATGTCTTCTTTGGAAAAACGTCTATTATGGTCCTCTGACCATTTTTTAATCATGTTGTTTCTTTGTTTGGTGTTGAATTGTATACGTTCTTTGTATATTTTGAATATTAACCCTTTATTGTGTATATTATTTGCAAATATCTTCTCTATTCAGTAGGTGGTCTTTTCATTTTGTTGATAGTTTCCTTCACTGTGCAAAAGGTTTTTAACTTGATTTAGTTCCATTTGTTTATTTTTGCTTTTGTTTCCCTTGCCTGAGGAGACATATCCAAACAAATATTACTAAGAACAATGTTAAAGAGTGTACTGCCTGTTTCCTTTTAAAACTTTTATGGTTTCAGGTCGTATATTTAAATGTTTAATCCATTTTGAATTTATTTTTGTGCATGGTATGAGAGAGTAGTCCAGTTTGATTCTTTGCATGTAGCTGTCCAATTTTCTTGATATCACTTATTGGAGAGGCTGTCTTTTCCCCTTTGTATATTCCTGCCTCCTTTGTTGTAGATTAATTGCCCATATAAATATGACTTTATTTCAGGGTTTTCTATTCTGTTCCATTGACCTATGTGCATGTTTTTGTACTGGTTCTGATTAATGTAGCTTTGTAGTATAGTCTGAAGTCAGGGAGCCTGATTCTTCCAATTTTGTTTTTCTTTCTCAAGATTGCTTTGGCTATTCAGGGTCTTTTGTGTTTCCATGCAAACTTTAGAATTATTTGTTCTAGTTCTGTGAAAAATGCCATTGTTATTTTGAGAAGAGTTGAATTGTGTCTATAGATTACCTTGGGTAATATGGTAATTTTAACAATATTAATTCTTCCAACCTAAAAGCATGGTATATCTTTTCATTTACTTGTGCCATCTTCAATTTTTTTTTTGTCATAAAGTTTTCTGAGTATAGATCTTTGCCCTCCTTAGTTAGATTTGTTTCTAAGTATTTTATTCTTTTTGCTGCAATTATAAATGTGATTGTTTTCTTAATTTCTCTTTCTGATTGTTTGTTCTTAGTGTATAGAAACACAAAGAATTTCTATATATTAACTTTGTATCCTGCAACTTTACAAAATTCATTGATGAGTTCTAGTAGGTTTTGGTGGTGTCTTTAGGATTTTCTATGTACAGTACCATGTCATCTGCAAAAAATGACAGTTTTAGTTCTTCCTTTCTAATTTGGATGCTTTTTATTTCTTTTTCTTGTGTGATTTCTGCATCTAGGATTTTCAATACTATGTTGGATAAAAGTGGTGGGAGTGGGCATCCTTGTCTTGTTCCTGATCTTAGAGGAAATAATGTCAACTTTTTACCATTGAGTATGATGTTAGCTGTGGGCTTGTCATACATGGCCTTTATTATGTTAGGTACGTTCCTTCTGTACCCAATTTGTCGAGAGTTTTTATCATGAATGGATGTCGAATTTTGTCAAAATCTTTTTCTGCATCTATTGCAATGATTGTATGGTTTTTATTCTTCAGTTTGTTAATATGGTGTATCATATTGATTGATTTGTGAATGTTGAAAAATCCTTGCATCCCTGGGATAAATTCCACTTGATCATGGTGTATGATCCTTTTAATGTACTGTTGGAATTGATTTGCTAATATGTTGTTTAGGATTTTTGCACCTATGTTCATCAGCGATATTGGCCTGAAATTTTCTTTTTTTATGATGTCTTTGTTTGATTTTAATATCAGGGTGATGCTGGCCTCATAGAATGAGTTCAGAAGTATTCCTTCCTCTGCAATTTTTTGGGATAGTTTGAGAAGGATAAGTTTTAACTCTTCTTTAAATGTTTGGTAGGATTCACCTTTGAAGTCATCTGGTCCTGGACTTTCGCTGCTTGGGAGTTTTAAAATTATTGATTTAATTTCATTACTGGTAATTGGTCTGTCCATATTTTCTACTCATTCCTGATTCAGTCTTGGGAGATTGTTCATTTCTAGGAATGACTCCACTTCTTCTAGGTTGTTCATTTTATTAGTGTATAATTATTCATAGTGATATTTTCTGACCCTTTGTATATCTGTGCTGTTAGTTGTTACTTTTCCTTTTTCATTTCTGATTTTATTCATAAGAACCCTCTCTCTTGATGAGTCTGGCTAACGGTTTATTGACTTTATCTTTTCAAAGAACCAGCTTTAGTTTCATTGATCATTTCTATTTTTTAGGTGTAAGGTTAGTTTGTTTATTTAAGATTTTTCTTTTTTACTCAGGTATGCTTGTATCGCTTTAAACTTCCCTCTTAAAACTGATTTTGCAGTGTCCCATAGATGTAGTTTTTTTTCTTTTTAACATCTTTATTGGAGTATAATTGCGTTACAATGGTGTGTTGGTTTATGCTTTATAACAAAGTGAATCAGGTATACATATACATATATCTCCATATCTCCTCCCTCTTGCATCTCCCTCCCACCCTCCCTATCCCACCCATTTAGGTGGACACAAGGCACCGAGCTGATCTCCCTGTGCAATGTGGCTGCTTCCCACTAGCTTTCTATTTTACATTTGGTAGTGTATATATGTCCATGCCACTCTCTCACTTTGTCCCAGCTTCCCCTTGCCCCTCCCCATGTCCTCAAGTCCATTCTCTACGTCTACGTCTTTATTCCTGTCCTGCCCCAGTGTTCATCAGAATCATTTTTTTTTAAGATTCTGTATATATGTGTTAGCATATGATATTTGTTTTTCTCTTTCTGACTTACTTCACTCTGTGTGACAGACTCTAGATCCATCCACCTCACTACAAATAACTCAATTTCATTTTTTTTAAGGCTGAGTAATATTCCATTGTATATATGCACCACATTTTCTTCATCCATTCATCTGTTGATGGACACTTACATTGCTTCCATGTCCTGGCTATT
This sequence comes from Monodon monoceros, assembly GCF_005190385.1. NCBI lineage: Eukaryota > Metazoa > Chordata > Mammalia > Artiodactyla > Monodontidae > Monodon > Monodon monoceros. The sequence goes on from NW_021703768.1 coordinate 50,278,212, forward strand.
GTAAATAGAGCTGCAATGGACATTGTGGTACATGACTCTTTTTCAATTATGGTTTTCTCAGGGTATATGCCCAGTAGTGGGATTGCTGGGTCATATGGTAGTTCTATTTTTAGTTTTTTAAGGAACCTCCATACTGTTGTCCATAGTGGCTGTATCAATTTACATTCCCACCAACAGTGCAAGAGTGTTCCCTTTTCTCCACGCCCTCTCCAGCATTTATTCTTTGTAGACTTTTTCATGATGGCCATTCTGAGTGGTGTCACATGATACCACATTGTAGTTTGATTTGCATTTCTCTAATGATTAGTGATGTTGAGCATCTTTTCATGTGTTTGTTGGCAATCAGTATATCTTCTTTGGAGAAATGTCTATTTAGGTCTTCTGCCCATTTTTGGATTGGGTTGTTTGTTTTTTTGTTGTTGTTTTGTATTCCTTTTATTTCTTTTTATTCTCTGTTTGCCATGACTAGGACTTCCAAAACTATGTTGAATAATAGTGGCCAGAGTGGACATCCTTGTCTTGTTCCTGATCTTAGTGGAAATGCTTTCAGTTTTTAACCATTGAGAAGAATATTTGCTGCGGGTTTGTCGTATATGGCCTTTATTATATTGAGGTAGGTTCCCTCTATGCCCACTTTCTAGAGAGTTTTTATCATAAGTGGGTGTTGAATTTTGTCAAAACTTTTTCTGCATCTATTGAGATGATGATATGGCTTTTATTCTTCAATTTGTTAATATGGTGTATCACATTGATTGATTTGCGTATATTGAAGAATCCTTGCATCCTTGGGATAAATTCCACTTGATCTTGGTGTATGATCCTTTTAATGTATTGTTGGATTCTGTTTGCTAGTATTTTGTTGAGGATTTTTGCATCTATATTCATCAGTGATATTGGTCTGTAGTTTTTTTTTTTTTTGTAGTATCTTTGTCTGGTTTGGTATCCAGGTGATGGTGGCCTCATAGAATGAGTTTGGGAGTGTTCCTTCCTCTGCAATTTTTTGGAAGAGTTTGAGAGGGATGGGTGTTATCTCTTCTCTATATGTTGATAAAATTCACCTGTGAAGCCATCTGGTCCTGGACTTTTGTTTGTTGGAAGATTTTTAATCACACTTTCAATTTCATTACTTGTGATTGGTCTGTTCATATTTTCTATTTCTTCCTGGTTCAGTCTTGGAAGGTTATACCTTTCTAAGAATTTGTCCATTTCTTCCAGGTTGTCCATTTTATTGGCATATAGTTGCTTGTAGTAATCTCTCATGATCCTTTGTATTTCTGCAGTATCAGTTGTTACTTATTGTTTATTTCTAATTCTATTGACTTGAGTCTTCTTCCTTTTTTTCTTGATGAGTCTGGCTAATTCTTTCTCAATTTTGTTTATCTTCTCAAAGAACCAGGTTTTAGTTTTAATGATCTTTGCTATTGTTTCCTTCATTTCTTTTTCATTTATTTCTGATCTGACCTTCATGATTTCTTTCCTTCTGCTGACTTTGTTTTTGTTTTTTTTTCTTCTTTCTCTAATTGCTTTAGGTGTATGTTTAGGTTCTTTATTTGAGATGTTTCTTGTTTCTTGAGGTAGGATTGTATTGCTTTAAACTTCCCTCTTAGAACTGCTTTTGCTGCATCCCATAGATTTTGGTTCATCATGTTTTCATTGTCATTTGTTTCTAGGTATTTTCTGATTACCTCTTTGATTTCTTCAGTGATCTCTTGGTTATTTAGTATTGTATTGTTTAGCCTGCATGTATTTGTATTTTTTACATATTTTTTCCTGTAATTGATATCTAGTCTCATAGCATTGTGGTCGGAAAAGGTACTTGATATGATTTCAATTTTCTTTTTGAAATTTACCAAGGCTAGATTTGTGACCCAAGATATGATCTATCCTGGAGAATGTTCCATGAGCACTTGAGAATAATGTGTATTCTGTTGTTTTTGGATGGAATGTCCTATAAATATCAATTAAGTCCATCTTGTTTAATGTATCATTTAAAGCTTGTGTTTCCTTATTTATTTTCATTTTGGATGATCTGTCCATGGGTGAAAGTGGGGTGTTAAAGTCCCCTACTATGATTGTGTTACTGTCGATTTCCCCTTTTATGGCTGTTAGCATTTGCCTTATGTATTGAGGTGCTCCTGTGTTGGGTGCATAAATATTTACAATTGTTATATCTTCTTCTTGGATTTATCCCTTGATCATTATGTAGTATCCTTCTTTGCCTCTTGTAATAGTCTTTATTTTAAAGTCTATTTTGTCTGATATGAGAATTGCTACTCCAGCTTTCTTTTGATTTCAATTTGCATGGAATATCTTTTTCCATCCCCTCACTTTCAGTTTGTATGTGTCCCTAGGTCTGAAGTGGGTCTCTTGTAGATAGCATGTATATGGGCCTTGGTTTTGTTTCCATTCAGCCAGTCTATGTCTTTTGGTGGGAGCATTTAATCCATTTACATTTAAGGTAGTTATTGATATATATGTTCCTATTACCATTTTCTTAATTGTTTTGCGTTTGTTATTGTAGTTCTTTTCCTTCTATTGTGTTTCCTGCCTAAAAGTTCCTTTAGCATTTGTTGTAAAGGTGGTTTGGTATTGCTGAGTTCTCTTAACTTTTGCTTGTCTGTAAAGGTTTTAATTTCTCTGTTGAATCTGAATGAGATCCTTGCCGGGTAGAGTAATCTTGGTTGTAGAGTCTTCCCTTTCATCACTTTAAATATGTCCTGTGACTCCCTTCTGGCTTGCAGAGTTTCTGCTGAAAGATCAGCTGTTAACCTTACTGGGATTCCCTTGTATGTTATTTGTTGTTTTTCCCTTGCTGCTTTTAATATTTTTTTCTTTGTATTTAATTTTTGATAGTTTGATTAATATGTGTCTTGGCGTGTTTCTCCTGGATTTATCTCTGCACTTCCTGGACTTGATTATTTCCTTTCACATATTAAGGTAATTTTCAACTATAATCTCTTCAAATATTTTCTCAGTTCCTTTCTTTTTCTCTTCTTCTGGGAACACTATAATTCGAATATTGGTGCATTTAGTGTTGTTCCAGAAGTCTCTGAGACTGTTGTTGTCAATTCTTTTCATTCTTTATTCTTTATTCTGCTCTGTGGTAGTTATTTCCACTATTTTATCTTCCAGGTCACTTCTCTGTTCTTCTTCCTCAGTTATTCTGCTATTGATTCCTTCTAGATTATTTTTAAATCCATTTATTGTGTTGTTCATCCTTGTTTGTTTGCTCTTTAGTTCTTCTAAGTCCTTGTTAAACGTTTCTTGTGTTTTCTCCATTCTATTTCCAGGATTTTGGATCATCTTTATTATCATTATTCTGAATTCTTTTTCATATAGACTGCCTATTTCCTCTTCATTTGTTTGGTCTGATGGGTTTTTACCTTGCCCCTTCATCTCCTGTGTATTTCTTTGTCTTCTCATTTTAAGTTACTGTGTTTAAGGTCTTCTTTTTGAAGGCTGCAGGCTCGTAGTTCCTGTTGTTGTTGGTATCTGCCCCCAATGCCTAAGGTTGGTTCAGTGGGTTGTGTAGGCTTCCTTGTGGAGGGGACTGGTCCCTGTGTTCTGGTGGATGAGTTTGGATCTTGTCTTTCTGGTGGGCAGAATCACGTCCAGTGGTGTGTTTTGGTGTGCCTGTGACTTTATTATGATTTTAGCCAACCTCTCTGCTAATGGGTGTGGTTGTGTTCCTGTCTTGCTAGTTGTTTGGCATAGGGTGTTCAGCACCGTAACTTGCTCGTCGTTGAGTGGAGTTGGGTGTTGGCATTGAGATGGAGATCTCTGGGAGAGCTTTCACCATTTGATATTACGTGGAGCCAGGAGGTCTCTGGTGGACCAGTGTCCTGAACTCGGCTCTCCCACCTCAGAGGCACAGGCCTGACACCCGGCTGGAGCACCAAGACCCCGTTAGCCACACCACTGAAAAGAAATGGGAGAAAGAAAGAAAAAATAAAATACAAGTTATTAAAATAAAAAAGTTATTAAAAATTAAAAAATATTAAAAAGTAATTAAAAAAAGAAAAAAAGAAAGAAAGAAAGAAGAGAGCCACCAAACCAAAAAAGAAATCCACCAATCATAACAAGTGCTAAAAGCTATACCCCCCCCCAAAAAAAAAGTATAAGCAGAACGTTAGGACAAATGTAAAAGCAAAGCTATACAGACAAAATCACACAAAGAAGCATACACATGCACACTCACAAAAAGAGAAAAAGGAAAAAAAATATATAACTATATATAAAAAAATGAAAAGGAAGAGAGCAACCAAATCAGTAAACAAATCTACCAATGATAATAAACTCTAAATACTAAACTAAGATAAACATAAAACCAGAAACAAATTAGATTCAGAAAACAAGCCCCAAGTCTACCGTTGCCCTCAAAGTAAACCACCTCAATTTTGGGATGATTTGTTCTCTATTCAGGTATTCCAGAGATGTAGGGTACATCAAGTTGATTGTGAAGATTTAATCCACTGCTCCTTAGGCTGCTGGGAGAGACTTCCTTTTCTCTTCTTTGTTCACACAGCTCCTGGTGTTCAGCTTTGGATTTGGCCCCACCTCTGCATGTAGCTTGCCTGATGGCATCTGCTCTTCACTCAGACAGGACAGGGTTAAAGTGGCAGCTGATTAGGGGGCTCTGGCTCACTCAGGCTGGTGGGAGGGAGGGTTATGGAATGTGGGGCAAGCCTCTGGCGGCAGAGGCTCGTGTGATGTTGTAACAGCATGAGGCATGCCAGGTGTTCTCCCGGAGAATTTGTCCCTGTTTCACGGGACCCAGGCAGTGATGGGCTGCACAGGCTGCTAGGAGGGGAGGTGTGGATAGTGACCTGTGCTTGCACACAGGCTTCTTGGTGGCTGCAGCAGCAGCCTAAGTGTTTCATCCCCATCTCTGGTCTCTGGAGCTCGTTTAGGCAGTGCTCTGAATCCCCTCTCCAAGCATACCCCGAAACAATGGTCTCTTGCCTCTTAGGCAGTTCCAGACTTTTTCCTGGACTCCCTCTTGGCTAGCTGTGGCGCACTAGCCCCCTTCAGGCTGTGTTCACACAGCCAACCCCAGTCCTCTCCCTGGGATCTGACCTCCGAAGCTGGAGCCTCAGCTCCCAGTCCCCACCTGCCCTGGCAGGTGAGCAAACAAGCCTCTCAGGCTGGTGAGTGCTGGTCAGTACCGATCCTCTGTGCGGGAATCTCTCCACATTGGCTTCTACACCCCTGTTGCTATGCTCTCCTCTGTGGCTCCGAAGCTTCCCCCTGCCCCCGCCCACCCCCTGTCTCCACCAGTGAAGGGGCTTCATAATGTGTGGAAGCTTTTCCTCCTTCGCAGCTCCCTCCCAGAGGTGCAGGCCCCACCTCTATTCTTTTGTCTTTTCTTTTTTCTTTTGCCCTACCCAGGTATGTGGGGGAGTTTCTTGCCTTTTGGGAAGTCTGAGGTCTTCTGCCAGCATTCAGTACGTGTTCTCTAGAAGTTGTTCCACATGTAGATGTATTTGTGATGTATTTGTTGGGAGGAAGGTGACCTCCATGTCTTATTCCTCCACCATCTTGAAGGTCTCCTCCTGTCCCATAGACTTTGGATCGTTGGGTTTTCCTTTTCTTTTGTCTCCATGTATTTTTTGATTTCTTAAGTAACCCATTGCCTGTTTAGTAGCATATAGTTTAGCCTCCACGTGTTTGTGTCTTTTGCTATTTTTTTTCTTGCAGTTGATATCTATTCTCATAGTGTTGTGGTCAGAAAAGGTTCTTGATATGATTTCAATCCTCTTAAATTTATTGATACCTGTTTTGTGGTCTGGCATGTGATCTACGCTGGAGAATGTTCCATGTGCACTTGAAACGAATGTGTGTTTTGCTGCTTTGTATGGAATGTTCTCTCTCTATATCTGTTAAGTACAGCTGGTCTAATGTCATTTAAGGCCAGCATTTTCTCGCTGGATCATCTGTCCATTGATGTAAGTGGGGTGTTAAAGTCCTCTACCATTATTGTTTTACTGTCACTTTCTGCCTTTATGTCTGTTAATATTTGTTTTATGTGTTTAGGTGCTCCTTTGTTGGGTGCGTATATATTTACAATTGATATATGTTCTTGGATTGCTCCCCTGATCATTTTATAATGTCTTTCTTTGTCTCTTATTACAGTCTTCATTTTAAAGTCTATTTCATCTGATATTAAATTGCTATCATGGTTTTCTTTCTATTTCCCATTTATACTTTTTCCATCCCCTCACTTTCAGTGTGTGTGTGTCTTTAGATCTGAAGTGAATCCTCTGTAGGTGGCATACATGTGGACCTTGTTTTTGTATTCATTCAGCCATTCAGTGTCTTTTGATTGGAACATTTGGTTCATTTACATTTAAAGTAATTATTGATAAGTATGTACTTATTTCCATTTTTTTGGTTGTTTTTGCAGTTGTTCTTTTCTTCTTCTTTTACTCTCTACCCCCTTATGATTTGCTGACTATTTTTAGTGTTATATTTGGATTCCTTTCTCTTTTTGCATGGGTATCTATTGCAGATTTTTGGTTTGTGTTACCGTTATATACATGATTAAAGTTGCTGATTTCTTTAGTTTGAAGGTATTTTAACAACCCTGCATTTTTACTCCCCTTCCTGTATATTTAATGTTCTGATATCATATTTTACATTTTTTTGTTTCCTTTAACTACTTATTGTGGATATAGATGATTTTACTACTTTTGTCTTTTAATTTTCCTAGTAGCTATATAAGGGGTTGATTTTGATTGGGATTCTGTTGACTCTATAAATCAAGTTGGGAAGATCTGAAATTCTAAAAATATTGACTTTTTCTATCCATGAACATGGAATATCTCTCCACTTGTGTAGATTTTTTTGTTTAATTTCTTTTATCAGCTTTTTGGTTTCCTAATATAAACCTTGTACTTCTTTTTTTACCCTTATGCCCAAGTATTATTATTTTTTGGCACTAAGGCAAATGCTTGTATCTTTAATTTCAAATTCCTATTGTTCACTGCTGGCATATAGAAAAGTAACAATGTAGATTCTTCACTTTTTATAACAATATGTTAACTTTATTACCTACACATCTGGTTTCTAAAGTTATGTTGATTTCCTCTCAAACATATAACATCTGTTATTCAGGGACTCAGTAAGAACTAAAATCCAAATTGACTACTAATGAACTTCTTAAAAATCCTATCCAAGTTAAGTTGGGGAGAAATAATGATCCATTTCTAGATTCTCTGCTCTGAGAAGAAAAACTTCTTGTACTTCAAACTCAAAAAAGTTGGTCATGATCCATGTCAATCAATCCCTGTAAATTTGCTTCTTTAACTACACTTCTGAAAGCTACCCACTGGGAACATCATCACTTGGCTGAAGGCCAGGCAATCAGCAATAGCCTCACTATGACTGACTTTTAGAGACACTTCTACCGCTTGAAATGCTTCCACTTTTAGAGACACTTCCATAACTACTAAAGATCAACTAATTCTGAGTCATTCCGAGTTCTGAAAGTCTAACAGTCCCCAAAATCTCTGCTTCCCCAAACCCTGTATAAGATCAGCAACTTGCTTTGATCAGTAATACTGAGCTCTGTTCATACAGATCTCTCTTGCCTACCAGATAATCCATTAAACTTTTTGTTTCAAACGTAAAGTGGTGACCTCTTTTGTTGAGAGCTTTTTTTTCCTGTTATCAATTAAGCTACCTAAAACAGCACCTGTGGGGGCTTCCCTGGTGGTGCAGTGGTTGAGAGTCCACCTGCTGATTCAAGGGACACAGGTCCGTGCCCCGGTCCGGGAAGATCCCACATGCCGCGGAGCGGCTAGGCCCGTGAGCCATGGCCGCTGAGCCTGCGCGTCTGGAGCCTGTGCTCTGCAACGGGAGAGGCCACAACAGTGAGAGGCCTGCGTGTAGCAAAAAAAAAAATAATAAAATAAAATAAAAATAAAACAGCACCTGTGGATTGCATTGTTTTAGAGCCAGGTGGAAACTCTTAATGGAAATATGATTTTACTATTTTCTTGGCAATTTTTTTGTTGTAAATTTGTGCAAAACTCAGTTACATGAATATAGTTTCCATATCTTTTGTAAAACAGCTATTTAATTCATTGCTCAATAGCTAGTTAAATGTTCTTTGTATAAAGAAAAAATTTTAAGTTCCTCTTAGAGTTTAATGCTAGGTAAAATTGTGTCTCCTGAGCAAATGATTTCCTCTTTTCTTTGGCTGCCATGAATCTCAACACTACAATTTCTAATCAGTTATAAGACTTAATTTCTCACTTTAAGATTATATTCTTAACCATAAATGATACATGACTTTCATTTATTTTCATGTTTTTTATTGTTGTAATCCTTATCATAATGGTTTTATTGCATATGACTTTTGCTTAACCTACATTAAAAATCCATGTTTGGGACCAGGTATGGAAAAAAATTTATAATACATTTCTCTTTGAGGAACATTATTATAATACACTAGTATCTGCATACTTCTTGCTCTTTCCAGGCACTTTCACCTTTGACAATAATCCTTCTTTATTTTGTTTCTATGATATCTAGAGTTTGGCAGCAATATTTTAATGAAGTCAGTCAAATGAATTTACAGTTTTACAAATCATTTCTAACATTGATATTCTTTAGAATAAAATTCTGTGTGAAAGTATTAATTCTCAGTGTAACTGGTAAAAGTTATACCTCCACAGCAGTTAGTTGGCCAACTGCACAGTCACCTTTGAAAGTGCAACAACTTTAATAGCAACATTGTACAAAAATAAAAGGCAGCATCTTAACCTTGAAACTTTGGTGCTAACAATGGAAATCAAAATAAACACTTCTAAATGTTTATTTCACTCCTCTATTCAGCAAGGCAACAGGTTAGTTAATGGAAGAATTTGACATCCTGCGTGGAAGAATCGCTTTCAGGAAATATATAACAAAAAGCACATCCTAAATATGAGACTGATTTTGAGTCTGATATAAATTTTCCTGTTTCCATTGCAGGTTCCTTACCATTCACAAATCCAACAACTTGTATTAGGGTGTTTGAAACTAATTTGTTTGGCGGAATTATAGTCATTGCTGTTGTTATGTATAGTTTTTATTTTCTTTTTTTAAAAAAATCAATTCTGGGGTTTTCCTGGTGGTGCAGTAGTTAAGAATCCACCTGCCATTGCAGGGGACACGGGTTCGGGTCCTGGGCCTGGAAGATCCCACGTGCCACAGAGCAATTAAGCCCATGCATCACAACTACTGAGCCTGCATTCTAGAGCCCACAAGCCACAACTACTGAAGCCCATGTGCCACAACTACTGAAGCCTGCGTGCCTAGACCCCATGCTCCGCAACAAGAGAAGCCACCGCAATGAGAAGCCTGCACACCGCAATGAAGAGTAGCCCTCGCTCACTGCAACTAGAGAAAGCCTGCACGCAACAACGAAGACCCAAAGTAGCCAAAAATAAATACAGAAATAAATAAATAAATTTATTTTTTTTAAGTATTAAAAAAATCAATTCTATCTATCTGGCTGCGTCAGGTATTAGTTGCGGCCTATGGGATCTTTCATTGTGGTGAGTGGGCTTTTCTCTAGTTGTGGCACATGGGCTCTAGAGTGTGTGGGTTCAGCAGTTGAGGCACACAGGTTTAGTTGCCCTGCAGCATGTGGGATCTTAGGTCCCTGACCAGAGTTCGAACCCATGTCCCCTGCATTGGAAGGCAGATTCTTAACCACTGGACCACCAGGGAAGTGCTTAGTTTTTGTTTTCATATAACCAACACAGGTCCTATAAAGAGATGGAATAAATCATGGTGCCCATGGTACGGCTTAAAGAGGTGGTGAGAAAGGCTTATTCTACTGTATATTTCTTCCCTTCTTCCCTAGATGCCATCCTGCTTAAAATTCTGTCTTTAGAAGGGTTGCAGGGAGGGGTGCAGTGGAAGAGAGATGTGAACTACCTCTTCCAAATTCTAATGAAATGTAATAAAAGATTAAGCAGAATTGACATCATTAAGACCAATTATTCTTTTTTCCAGGAAATATAGTAGGTACTTCTGGGGGATGAAACACAATAAATTCCTATTTCCTGGGGACATACAGATTACTGGATCTTTTCTGAGGCACAGGATGATAGGGTGGGGAAGGCAATGGCAGGGGACGTTTGAGAATCCTCTAAAATTAGGTACGTGCAGAAACAGCAGTCTTTAGAAGAAACAGCTAGTAAATCTGCTCCTGATTAGTAGTGGACTTAGGTTTGGATGAAAAGGGAGGGTTAGTTCTAGCTCCAACAACCTGAACTTCAGGAAAGGAAGGAAAGAGGCAATCTTTGCCTACTTCCTAAATCTTTCTTAAATGACCTTGTTTTTAAGGAATATAAGGTTTAGCTATTCTAAAGTGCCAACATGGCAACAAATACAATACTAGACAAGAAACCACCTATTTTTCTAGTAAAGAGAGGAAAATTGTTGCAAAAGAAAGTGTTTCTGACTTTCATAGATGTCTCCACCTGTTCCTGAAACCACTGGAATCGAAGTTGGGAGGCATCTGTTTTTGTCTTGTCATCTCTGCTGATTTTCTCAGCTACTCAGGATATCCCCAACATCATTTACATCTCATATACAGAGGTTTTCTTAGGGTGAGACCAAGAGAGGCTCCTTGGGCCTGCTTTGAAGACCCTCACTATGAGCAGCTGGGAAACCACCACTGAAGATGAAGAAATTGGCTCTACCATAACTACTTTTTAAATTCCAAAGTTTTATTTTATTTTATTTTAGTATTTAAAAAAAATATCCAACTTATTAGGTTTCCTCATTGAAAGCCAAGGCAAAGCAAGTAATATACTTTTATCCACCCAAGGCTGTCCTTTGGTGATTTCTATTCCTATTTAAAATGACCACTAACGCCGTGGAGTCGCGCAGAGACTGAGGCTCGGGTGCACTTAAGATTCGGCTCCACCCATAACCCACCGCCAGGGCCGAGGAAGGCACTACTGCTGGAAGTGTAATGGACGTTAATCCTGCTCTGCAAGAGGTGCTGAAGACCAACCTCATCCACGATGGCCTAGCACGTGGAATATGCGAAGCTGCCAAAGCCTTAGACAAGCGTCAAGCCCATCTCTGCGTGCTTGCATCCAACTGTGATGAGCCTATGTATGTCAAGTTGGTGGAGGTCCTTTGTGCTGAGCACCAAATCAACCTGATTAAGGTTGATGACAACAAGAAACTAGGGGGATGGGTAGGCCTCTGTAAAACTGAGAGAGAGGGAAAACCCGTAAAGCGGTTGGTTGCAGTTGTGTGGTGGTTAAGGGCTGTGGCAAAGAGGCTCAGGCCAAGGATGCCATCGAGGAGTACTTCAAATGCAAGAAATGATCAAATAAAAACACTGGGCTCTTGTTCCTCAAAAAAAAAAAAAAATTAAATAAAATGACCACTGATGTATATTGTAACCTGAATCACATGGGAGCTACTTATAGTGATATCCCTACTCACACTCCATAGTTAAATTTACATTTATTGAGGACCTTTAATGAGCCATCTGCTTCATATTATCACATCAGCAGCAGAAGTACCACTGCCACCAGTATAACAGCTGCCATTTATTTAGAAATAACTATGTGTCAGAACCAAAGCTAAAGACTAATTTTATTTCATCCAACTCTCACATAAACTATGGCAGGTAACATTATCCTCATTTGATGGAAGAGAAAACTGAAGCAGAAAGAGTCTCAGTAATCTGCACTAGGTCGCAGAGATAACAAGTGGCAAGAATTCAATCCTTATGACACTGCAGTTTACAACTAAGGACATTGAGGCCCAGAAAGACCAGAACCAAGGGGACACAGTAAATGGCAAATTGGAAATCAGATCTGTCAGAACCCTCAAAGAACATGTTCTTTCTATTGTATCATATATCTTTCATTCTGTGTTTTGTTTCTCTGCCCTCTCTGAAGTGTAGGAAGAGGAAATAAAATTTGTAAATTAAAAGGTTTTGAGATATTCTGGAAGGTTCCATTTTATGAATAGGCATATTTCTCTGCCTGAGTCCACATTTTAGAAGGAACATGTCAGATATGAGTTGCTGGCTTGGCAGTGGTCTCAAGCATATGTTACCTGGTGACCTCAGTGTTGCCAGTTAATCACTGGCATATGAGCCAACACAAAGTTACTTTTTCTTTTTCAATTTTTTTTATTGAAGTATAGTTGATTTACAATGTTGTGTTAGTTTCAGGTGTAAAGAATATATATTCTTTTTCAGATTCTTTTCCATTAAATTTAGGTTATTGCAAGATATTGAATATAGTTCCCTGTGCTATACAGTAAGTCCTTGTTTTTTTTTATCTATTTTATGTGTAGTAGTGTGTATCTCTTAATCCAAAACCCCTTTTGCCCCTTTGGTAACCATAAAATTTTTTTTCTAACATTACTCAGCCATAAAAGAGAATGAAATAATGCCATTCACAAACAACATTGATGGACCTAGAGATCATACTAAGTGAAGTAAATCAGACAGAGAAAGACAAATATCATATGATATCACTTATTTGTGGAACTTATTTATAAAACAAAGTTACTTTTTTATAGGACAGAGGCAGCTAACAGTAGCTTGCTTCAGAAATCAGTGTTATTGATGATGGGAGAAATTGTGAGATGAGTTTCACTAGAAAGTGTTGTAAGGTTTCTATTTAACTAATTCCTGAGCTCACATCTGGGCTGAGTCCTGGTGACTTTGGGAAGGAATTCAAAAAGAAAATGCAGACAATAGGAAGGCTGCTTCACTTTCTTTGCCTTCAGCTGGAAACAGGTTAGTGCTCACCCACATCAAGGCAGTACTTGGACTGGCTGCCTGAAGTACAATTATATTCTACAAAGTGGCCTTGTAGTTTGCATTCTCCTCCTTTAATGGCTTTCATATCAAAGCTGCTTTGTTTCCAAGTTAACATAATGGGACTCAACGTAATATTTTGCCAAGCTCTCACTGATCCTCGGTGTGGAATAAATGTGAACACTGCCTCATTAATCCTCTCCACGGTCCTTGGAGAGAAGTGGCAAGCAATATCCCATCCATTTTGCAGTAGAGGAAAGAATGGCAAAGTAAATTGTTCACTTTGCATCTGTGCCCAGACTTCCGGGCATTTCCATCTGGATATCCTGCTGGCTTGTCAAACTCAACTTACCCCAAATTGAACTCATTCCCTTCCGTTTTCAAAAACACATCTCTCTGTCTGGGCATTGTCTTGGTTAATGGCACTACTATCCACACAGTTCCCCTGGTGGAAGCCTCGAGTCATCTTTGACTTCTTTCACTTTCTATATACAATCAGTTATGAAGTGTATCTCATTTTCCTCTGAGATAGCTCTCCAATTCATCCATTCTCTTGAAACAACCCTGCCCCAATCTCTTGCTCTGTCCAGTGTCACATCATCCCTCATCCAGGTTAGAGCCCAAAAATAATCCTTACTAATATACCCAATTTGGGTTTTTCAATTTGTCATTTATACTGTCTTCAAAAAATTAATTTTCCTAAAACCAAGGTGGTATTATTTTCTCCCTTGCTCATAAAGCTCTGATGGCCCCACATGGCCAACAAACATGGTCCTGACTCTTTTCACATCAATATCTTTTAAAATCAGGCACAACCTCATTCTGAGAACTTGTCTCCCACTTTTTGTTACCATGTACCCCCTACTCTAGACACAAGGCCATCTCACTATTCTCCAAGTGCTTTGGCCCATCTCCTAACTTTAGTTCATGATGAGCTTGCCTTAATTTCAGCTGATTCAACACATTTCTAGTCATTCTTTACAGTTCATATGGAACATCTTATTTGTTATCTTTATGACTCATTCATCTGCCTACTTTCCTAATTAATCTCTCCCTCTTTTGGATCTTCATAACAAGTTGTTACCATTTATCATACCTTGTTTTACAGTTAATTATCAGTATTTCTCAAAACAGCCTATAAGTTTCTTGAGGACAAAGTCCATATTTTATTAATCTCTGAATTATTAGTACTTAGTATGGTGCTGGGTACTTACTTGGTGCTAAAATTTTTTTGTATAGCAATTTATATACAATCAAGAACTTCTTTTAGAAAAAAATTACTATATTTAATAACCACAATAACTGTAATACAGGTATTACTACTGATCCCTAACTTACAGATGAACAGACTGAGGCCTTAAAGAAGTAAAAAGACTTTTCTATGGCCTGTCTAGCATGAGGGCCAAGACTTAAACCCAGGATACTCATCTAAAAACCCTGATTTTATTTCACTGTACTGGACTGCACGTAGGCAGAAGTATATTTGGAAATGTGGCCTGAAACAGTACCCAATTTTGATAAAGCAAGCATTTCTGGTTACTACAACATGCTAGATGTTGTTCATATTGAGGGGTCATCAATTTCCAAAGGATTGTACATCATTCCTGGTTGTTTTCTGTGTCTGAGTAAGAACACAAACATCTCAGGGGCAAGGATTCTGTCATGTTCATGTTGGAGCAACCATAGCACCATTATGGACTTGAATATAGATGATGTTTAAGAATTATTGATTGTCTAATGGAATCTAGTCAAAGGACTTTGTTATCTTTGGCCATTTTCTCTTGTCATCCCCAACCCACACAATGTGTTGCCAAATGTTTATGAAGAGAATGTATATACCTTGGTTGAATTTTTAAAGATAATATTATAGGCACAGTTCCACTTCCTTCTTTCCCAGAGAAAAATCACTATTGTTATGGGGGAGAGTAGATTTCCCATATACAGTTATATATTTTTCACCACATATATCTGAGCATATAGCAATTTTCTGTGTGTTTCAAAGTTAATATATTACATATGTCTTTTTGCAACTTTTTTATAATCATATAATAATACATCATTTAAGCTCTTTTCTTTTGTATTACAACTTTTTATCTCTTGATAATACCCTTAGAAATACAATGCTTTATTTATAATAATTGCTACAATTTATTTAGGGTTTATTAAGGGGTCTAGCACTGTGCGAAATGCTATTGAACCCTCAATAGAATCTGATACAAATAAAAAAATAATCTGATCAGAATTTTTCCTGATATCAAGTTTTGAAGAAAACGAGATCCAGTGTGAATTTTGGACTGAAGACCCAAGAATACTCAGTGGAAGAAAGGTTGAAAAATAGGTTGGTCCCCTGTTTACAAATGCCATCTAGTTTTCTCTTTTGCCCTGAGATGGCCCAGTCCGTAGCAAGACTCAGCCTCCTCAATCTGAGTGCCTTAACTCTTAATTTAAATTTTCTCTGTATTCTTGCCTAAGGAATTCACCATATTATTTCACAGATGCTTACGTTGTCCTTAGTGTGGTTCTCCAGGTATTATATATACACATAAATTTCTCCTCAACAGATTCTATGCTGTTTATTAGAGATCAAGCAAGTTAGCAATAAATATTAACTGATTTGAATTGAAACGGATTCTAGTTGTCTGCCTCTTCTAGGGAAGAGCAGTCCTGTGACATGAGAACCCTATGAGTCCAAATAGAATACTCATTCTCCCAGTGGGCAAGAAAACAATTGAGATCATAGCTTTAGCTGCCCCAGTGTGAGTTAATAAATTTGAGCATGTGGAACAAGGCTTAGTTATGAACTCTGTAGCAGTGGCTTTACAAGATGAAATGTGCAATCACATAGGGATTAAATGAACTTCTTTCATTGTTTATTTGTTCAGTATTATGAGCACATTCACTACATTGTCTAGCTTCCACCTAAAAACCTCTAATAAAAGGGAACTCATTATACTCTAAGACAGCCTGTTCCGTTTTTGGACAGCTCATTTTGTAGGATAAAAGGATCACTGGGCCTATTTCCAAGGGCTGTAAGAACAAGATTACTTTTGCAGATGTTTGGAGACTGGAGTTTAGATCAGGGATTAATAATCAAGTTTAGGAAGAGTGAAGCAGAGCAAATTGTGTTATCCCTGAGGCTATATGAAGTTGACTATTTTCAGGTATCATCACAGTCCTAGGAAGCCAAAAGTAATCTTCCCTTTAAACCCTACTGCATAATAACATACAGTGTTCTCAGTTCTGTTGTTTGCCAGATTATGCTGAAACAGGACAGCTACGGGGATAATTAAGATGATGACAAACAGACTTTCAAAGAAATATTTAAGAAACTAGAATTATTTAGTCTTGGACAAGGGGAGATTAAAGGAAGGCAGTGATGGTATTTAGTTATAGGTTCACAATTCTTTAACCACATGCTCCCCCCAAGTCACTGAAAAAGAAGTATTTCGTAACTCATTTTATAGCAAAAACCTGACTGAATAGAGGTGACACTATTTACAGTCTCTCTCCCACTTGGTGTGAATATTCATGTTTTGTTGCAGAAATACTTAAGTGTTTGGTCATGGAATACTGTTCCGGGCCTTGTTGGTGGCATTGGGTAACATAGAATATATGCACCATCTTCTCTAAAGTTTGAAAAAGTGTGAATTTTGAAACACATCTGTTCCCGGGGCTTATAGACTGTCAAATTTCATTTCCATATTTAGCTTTGGTGAAGACGATCTTCCTATTTTCCTAAATTTGGGATACACTGATATTGCAAAATTAAGATCCTTGAAAGCAAACACCAGTCAGAGAATACTCTGAAAGAGGAAAGGATCCTTTACTTCTGCAATTAAGAACTAGGTGCATGGGGTGGGGTGAGGGTGTGGGAATAGGAAATAGGAGTTCAGCAGGATATTTCAAGAGCATTAGTTCTTAACCAGAGTTAGGTTATGGACCTCTTGGACAATCTGGTGAGAGCAGTCTACTGACACTCTCCTAGAAAAAATACAAATGAAGACAAGATTATGCATATATTTTCATGGTGCACAAAGATCCTCTAAGCTTATATGATTAAAAACCTCTGCTCTAGAATGCAATTGAGTGGATATAGAGTCAAGTAAGCGAGTAGGTTCCTGTAACTAAGATACAGGTAAACACCTTAGAAGTTTTGAATTTTGGGGGAATGGGGTGTAAATATCCTCCTTGTCTCCACCATAGTTTAGAAGCAAATGAGAGATGAGAGATACAGCAGCAGGTCTCCCCTCTCACAGCATAGCCTTCCCAGCTAAGCTTACCACACAGCAGTCTTTCCAGGCAGAAAGACATGGAGGAGAGAATCTGGAGCAACTAAGTTGAATTCTTTTCTTGAACTTAGCATCCCATCAAGTGTCTCCTCCTCCATGGGAAGGGATGAAGAGGGACAGAGAAGAGTCAACCTGTCTCCTCCTGGTCAGTAGTGTACAAATCATTTCAGTCTCTATGGAAGCATGAGGAATGAGGATTAAGAATTAACACTGACAGGTTATGTGGCTGTTTTTGATCAAACCAATAGTAGCCAACAAAAGGCAAAGAAGCCAAACCTCTCTGAAGCGTAGGCTATCCCATCCGCACACAAAACAAGCTAGATTGTAGGTTTCTCAGGCGGGGTCAAGAGAATGGTGGACAAGACACAGTTTCCAGTTACTCGGGAAGCTGTAACTGGGAAAAAGATATATCAGACTGAAGAGTTGGAGAGGCAGATACTCTAGAATTTAGTATCTTTTTCCCCTTCCTTCCACTCTTTGCTGACACTGCCTCAGTGCCCTTCTCCTTCCATCAATAGTGTCCTCAGAGCTCTTCCAGCTTCTTCTACCTGCTGCTGGTTCCTAAAGTCATTGCCACATGTTTTAGTTTTTTGTTATAGTAGCACTTCTGGGGACCAATTTCTGTTTACTTATTTCTGTATAACAAGTCACCCTAAATCTGAGTGGCTTAAGATTCAACAATCATTTAATTTGTGCTTGAATATGTGGGTCAGGAATTTGGGAAAGGCTTGGCTGGATTATTCTTCTTTTCCATATGGTGTTGTCTGGGGTCACTTGCTGTTCAGCTGGTGGCTGGTATTTTCTAGAGGTTCAAAATGACAACTGGAAGACTGGGTTCAGCTGAGCTTCTCTTCCTTTCCACATAGCCTAAGGGCCTCTCCGTGTGGTGATTTATACTTGCTACATAATGAATGAGGTTGAGCATCTTCTCAAGTATTCAGATCCATTTATATTTCCCTTTCTATGATCTGCTTGAAAAAATTTTTTCTATTGGGTTTTAGTCTTCTTTTAACAATGTTAAGGACATCTTGCCCTTCATCTATCATATGCGGTGGAAATAACTTTTCCCAGTTTTCAACTGGCCTTTTGGTTCATTTTCCTTGTATATTTTCCTAAGCATGTTTTAACTTAGATCTTTTATCCTTTTAGTAATCTTTCTAAACTGGTTCTGTCTGTATACAGATAATGCTGTGATTTTGGTTAATTATAATCAAAATGACCAAACTTCCAATTCTTTACTTTCAAAGCTTTCAGAATCACCGTACTTTAGATGTCTCTATAATAACATATAGGGCTTCCCTGGTGGCGCAGTGGTTGAGAGTCCGCCTGCCGATGCAGGGGACACGAGTTCGTGCCCCAGTCCAGGAAGATCCCACATGCCGCGGAGCAGCTGGGCCCGTGAGCCATGGCCACTGAGCCTGCGCGTCCGGAGCCTGTGCTCCGCAACGGGAGAGGCCACAACAGTGAGAGGCCCGCCTACCACACACAAAAAAATAAATAAATATAATAACATATAATTATATAATGTATTTAGAGATATGCTTTCCAATTCAACTTGTCTTTTTAATTAAATATATTTGCTTATCCCATTACAGTTTTTTCTGAGGCTCAGAAACCTGTGTTATTTTATGTATTTATTTATTCATTCATTCCAGCTTTATTGAGATATAATTGACATGTATAAGTTTAAGATGTACATCATGATAATTTGATACCCATATATTCAAAGTGATTACCACAGTAAGGTTAGTTATCATCTCCATTACCTCACATAATTACCATTTCTTATTTATGGTAAGAACATTTAAGGCCTTCTTTCTTAGCCATCTGCAATTATATAATACAGTACTGTTAACTATTGTTACCATGTGGTACCTTGGAATCTCCAGAACTATTCATCTTATAACTGGTGATTTATACCCTTTGATGAACATCTCCTCATTTTTCCCACCCTTGGCCTCTGGCAGCCACCATACAACTATCTATTTCTGTGAGTTTGGTTTTCTTAGTTTGCACATGTAAGAGCCATAAGGGTTTGTCTTTTTCCGTCTGACTTATTTTACTTAGCACAATGCACTCAAGTTTCACCCATACTGTCACAAATGGCAAGATTTCCCTTTTTTCTCATGGCTGAATAATATTCCAGTGTGTGTGTGTGTGTGTGTGTGTGTGTTTAACATCATTAACTATTAAGGAAATGCAAATTAAGACCACAATGAGATACCGGTACACACCTATTAGAATAACTAAAATGAAAAATAGTAACAATACCAAATACTGGTTAGGATGTGGAAAAAGTGTACTTCTCAGACATTACTGATAGGAATATGAAATGGTATAGTCACTCTGGAAAATAGGCAGTTTCTTAAAAAAGTAAGCATACACTTACTATGTCACTCAGCATACATAATCCTGGGCATTCATCCCATCTAAATGAAAACTTAGGTCCACACAAAGCTGTACATGATAGTTCACAGCAGCTTCATTTATTATAGCCCCAAATGGAAGCAATCCGAATGTCCTATCATAGGTGAGTGGGTAAACAAACCATGGTAGATCCATATCCTGAAATACTACTCAGCAATAAAAAGGAATAAGCTATTGATATACACAAGAACTTAGGTGCATCTCAAAGGCATTAAACTGAGTGACATTAGCAAAAATGGTGGAGTAGGTAGTTCCAAGGGCTCAGGCCTCCATGGAAACATTGAATAATAAAGGAAATGCTATTAGAATCAACTTCATCAGCATTCTGGAAAATAGTCAAAGGTTTATACCAACCAAACAAAGGCTGAATCAGGAAAAAGGCAACTTAAAAGTGGTAGGAAAGCTTGGCAGCCTTTTATTTGCCCTTGTTCCATACCTCTCCCAGGCTTGATGATGGTCTTAAAGATGGCAGCCTGCATTTCCAGCATGGGACCTTAGTCTCTGGTTTTGGAGGGAGCAGAGCTGACTTGATTCGTAAACTATTATTCTAACCTATCTGGGGGTTACCTGAGGGCAAGGTTTGTTTCACCTACCTTGGAACTCACTGAGGGCAGAAAAGTGCTGGTCACTGTTCAAAAATATTATGAGGTAAATGAACAATCAGCAGCTACCTGAGGCAAAAGGTTAAATTGAGGCCAACTATAGACACTGGGAGCCAGGGAGGTAAAGCTGGGGAGAGAGGTTCTTTGGGGAATTTGAGCATACAAAAGTGTCTGTGTATAGTGGGGACTTTAGAATGTCACAGACATGACCAGGGCAGAATGCATGCTTAGCACAGACCTCAGAAGACCTTAAGCTTTTACCTCTGACTTATCTCTAGGCACAATGCAAGCAGAAGTGAAAGCTAAGGCAGGGCTGTAAATAGCTTGGTTAAGCATTGAAGGAGTGCCAGTCTTCAAAAACTGGGAAAGGGTTTCTTTTCTTTTTATTTCTTACTCTTATTCTACTTCTCCTTTGTCTTCCTCTCCTCCTCCTCCTTCTTGTTCTACTTCTTTTTCAGCTCTCTCTCTCTTCCCTATCTCAGCTGGTTCCTGGCATTTAAGGAAACCTTTCAAAATACTAGCTGAACCTATGCTAAATGAATAGTTCCTTTCAGAGACCACATATAACAAAAAAGTACAGTTTAACAAAAATCGTTTAGAAAAGTCACAAAACAAAGTCACTAAATAAAGAAAGAGCTAGTGTCTACATCAAGCTACATAAACAGACTCCAAAGGGGGGGAAGGAGTCTGATTTTCAGGGCTATTACAATATTCAAAATGTCCAGTTTTCATCAAGCGCATTATGCTGAACAGGAAAAAAAAAAACTTAAGTCACATGCTGTAGCTGTATGATTCCATTTATTTAACATTATTGATGTGAAGAAATTACAGAGATTGAGAACAAATTAATTGTTGTCAAGCATTAGGGATGGTGAGGAGGAAGGAGATAGGTAAGATCTATACCTACATCTTCTCAAGGTAGCATGAACTACATCTTTTAATTGTTTCTTGATTGTAGGGTGGTTACATGAATCTACACATGTGATAACATGACATAGGAATACATACACACTGTATACCAATGTCAATTTCTTGCTTTGGTATAATATTCTAGAAGGTAACCATTGGGATAAACCAAGTGAAGAGTATGTGGGACCTGTCAGTAGTATTTTTATAACTTTTATGAATCTATAATTAGTTCAAATAAAAAGTTAAAAAATGGGAACTTAAAACATTACATTTTGTAATTGGATATTGATAAGGAGTAGGAAAGCTATTGATTTTAGTGTTAACATCTATATCAAGTCTCCTTAATAAATTCTAACTAGAGCTAATTGCCTTTTCTGTTGGCTTTTTTGTAAGTTATAACTCATTACCTCAAAATAATGACAGTTTTAAGCTTTTCCTCTCTTAATGTCTTTGTCTTTTCTTACTGAATTATTAAGACATTGAGCACAATGTTGGAAAGTAAAAGTAGTAGCAGGCATTTTTTTCCTGTAAAGAATGCAACTTCTTTACATTTTCAATCACTAAGTATGATGCCTACTGTAGGTTATAGTAGATTTCCTTTATGACGTTAAAAAACTTCCTTCTATTCTTGATTGTATTTTATTTGGCACATTATGTATCCCATCGTTTAAAATTTAGTATGTCAGTATTTCATTGTATTCCCCTGGATGTACTATGACTTTTAAATTCTAAACTTCCTAAATAAGTTTGTTAATTATAGTAGTTTAGACATAGTTGTCCATTTTTATTAATTTTCATATTTTCCACAGGTAAAAGCACACAGAAAGGTAGATTCAGACTGAAAAATAGGCGAATGAACATCACTGCTTCACAGAATGTGATTTGTTTCCAAATCTGTCAAGGAAATCCTATTTCTCTGCCTTGTGACTGTAACCAAATTCCTTTTGTGTGAATCACATTAACTCTTCTAGTGTCTGTTGTGAAATAAGAAATCTGTTGTCCTGAGTCCTCAGTTTTATTGCTAATTTAAGCAAATCAATAACTTGGGATCTTGATTTTCCCATGTATAAAATGGGGGATAGTTTTCTCTTTCTTTGTCCATCACATAGGGCTATTGGGAAAATTGTTATATTTATTAGTAAGGAAAAGATAATTACTCATAAATAAAATATAATGTTATTACTTCATCATTATTTGATTGATTTTCAGAGAATGAGTGTAATTCTGGTTTCCAGGCTTGACCATTTTTTTTAATAGCTGAGTACAGTCTTTGATGGTTCATGTCCCTTCATAGAAAAACAGACATAAATGGACAATATTTATTCAATTTAAATATATGTGACATGTGACTCCAATGCTCCCCATCTTTCTGATATTCTTTCTTAGGCTGCCTTGTCTTCCCAGCTTCAAGTACTCAGAACCTTTTTGCCTCTAGGCAGTTTTCCAGGGAGGAGTCACAAGTTACCTCACCTATGAGAATCAGCTGATCTGATTGAAGACCTCACTGAGTCTTACATAGGTATTATCTTCTATGATTAGCTTTCTTCTTTAGTGCTGACGGTCTGTTCTGCTTGAATAGTTGCATAAGTTGGCTTCTCAACCTCAGATGATTAGCTAAAATTAGTCTAAAAACTGAGGTTTTAGACGTTTATATTGATAACTATAAAACTTGGCTTTCCTTGATACTACCTAAGATTTATACAGTGTGAGGAGGCCTCTGGCCAGGGGAAATATTTTACTCTGTTGACATCTCTTAAATACTAGTGGTTCAGCACAGATTTTAATTTTCCTTCCAGTTCCATGGCAAACTCAAGTTGCAATATACTGCTTAGTCCTGTCCATCTACCTCTTGAAAAGCATGAAAGAAAAGTCACAATAGTGTAAGCTTTCTGTGAGATTTTATACTTCTACTGAGTGAAATGCAGGCTTCCCTGTATCCATGGCGGTATTGGTCTGATGTCTTTTCCTCTGCCTATTATCCTGTCTAGTGACATGAGTCACCCAAGCCCCCTGGGCAACATTTTCATCTGATTTATCTAATTAAAGGAGAGAGAGGCCATGGATTGGTGTCAGGCTAGTGGCCCAGCTAAACCATTTGAGTAAGAGTCTTTGAAACATATTAGAGAAATATCTGAAGTCAATTTCTGATGAATAATAGACAACAGATTAATTGGAAAAATAAATTCAGAAAAAAGAGAGAAAAAAACCTTGCTTATCTTCATTGTAACTTATCAAGTTTTTTTTTCTGTCAAACCTGAGGATAAGAACAGTGACGTAATTCTCCTTAAATACGCAATACTCAGGAAGAGATTGAGTCTGAATGGCTAAAAGTCACTCCTGTGGAGATGTGTTCTTATAAGATCAAGGTCCGATTATTACAGTAATACTGCTAGTAATGTCCTGTAAGTGTGCTAATCTGTATAATAGGGAACTTCTTGGTTTTGAAAAAAATATTTTCTACTTTCCATGAATGGCTCGTGTTTGATGCTTCCTCTGGAGTTTACACGAGTTACGAAAGTGGGACATGGTGGTATGGAGCTTCATGCTCCTAATTATTTCTATTCTTCCATTTTTGCCCCTATCCATCATAATTTGCCTTGGGATGTGAAGAGGAGATAAGGCAGAGTGCAGAAGAACAGCATGGACACTTAACATCAGAAATGTTTAAATCTTCCTCACACAGATCCCCAGTTGAAATATTTTTTTCTTTCTTTGTTTTCTTATTAGTCATCCATTTTATACACATCAGTATATACATGTTAATCCCAATCTCCCAATTCATCACAGCACCACCCCCGACACCCCCTACCGCTTTCCCCCCTTGGTGTCTATATGTTTATTCTCTACTTCTGTGTCTCAATTTCTGCTCTGCAAACTGGTTCATCTGTACCATTTTCTAGGTTCCACATATATGCGTTAATATATGATATTTGTTTTTCTCTTTCTGACTTACTACACTCTGTATGACAGTCTCCAGATGCATCCATGTCTGAACAAATGACCCAATTTCATTCCTTTTTATGGCTGAGTAATATTCCATTGTATATATGTACCATACCTTCTTTATCCATTCATCTATCAACGGGCATTTAGGTTGCTTCCATGACCTGGCTATAGTAAATAGTGCTGCAATGAACATTGGGGTGCATGTGTCTTTTTGAATTATGGTTTTCTCTGGGTATATGCCCAGCAGTGGGATTGTTGGGTCATATGGTAATTCTATTTTTAGTTTTTTAAGTAACTTCCATACTGTTCTCCCTAGTGGCTGTATCAATTTACATTCCCACCAACAGTGCAAGAGGGTTCCCTTTTCTCCACACCCTCTCCAGCATTGGTTATTTGTAGATTTTCTGATGATGCCCATTCTAACTGGTGTGAGGTGATACCTCATTGTCCTTTTTATTTGTATTTCTCTAATAATTAGTGATGTTGAGCAGCTTTTCATGTGCATCTTGGCCATGTGTATGTCTTCTATGGAGAAATGTCTATTTAGGTCTTCTGCCCATTTTTGGATTGGGTTATTTGTTTTTTTTAATATTGAGCTGCATGAGCTGTTTATATATTTTGGAGATTAGTCCTTTGTCTGATGATTCATTTGCAAATAGTTTCTCCCATTCTGAGGGTTGTCTTTTGGTCTTGTTTATGGTTTCCTTTGCTGTGCAAAAGCTTTTAAGTTTCATTAGGCCCCATTTGTTTATTTTTGTTTTTATTTCCATTACTCTAGGAGGTGGATCAAAAAAGATCTTGCTGTGATTTATGTCAAAGAGTGTTCTTCCTATGTTTTCCTCTAAGAGTTTTATAGTGTCTGGTCTTACATTTAGGTCTCGAATCCTTTTTTTTTTTTTTTTTTCCAGTATGCGGGCCTCTCACCGTTGTGACCTCTCCTGTTGCAGAGCACAGGCTCCTGACATGCAGGCTCAGCAGCCATGGCTCACGGGCCCAGCTGCTCCATGGCATGTGGGATCTTCCTGGACTAGGGCACAAACCCGTGTCCCCTGCATTGGCAGGAGGACTCTCAACCACTGTGCCACCAGGGAAGCCCTCGAATCCATTTTGAGTTTGTTTTTGTGTATGGTGTTAGGGAGTGTTCTAATTTCATCCTCTTACATGTAGCTGTCCAGTTTTCCCAGCACCACTTATTGAAGAGACTGTCTTTTCTCCATTGTATATGCTTGCCTCCTTTGTCATAGATTAGTTGACCATAGGTGTGTGGGTTTATCTCTGGGCTTTCTATCCTGTTCCATTGATCTATATTTCTCTTTTTGTGCCAGTACCATATTACCTTGATTACTGTAGCTTTGTAGTATAGTTTGAAGTCCGGGAGCCTGATTCCTCCAGCTCTGTTTTTCTTTCTCAAGATTGCTTTGGCTATTTGAGGTCTTTTGTGTTCCCATACAAATTGTGAAAAATTTATTCTAGCTCTGTGAAAAATGCCATTGGTAGTTTGATAGGGATTGCACTGACTATGTAGATTGCTTTGGATAGTACAATGATTTTTACAATGTTGATTCTTCCAATCCAAGAACATGGTATATCTCTCCATCTGTTGGTATCATCTTTAATTTCTTTCATCAGTGTCTTATAGTTTTCTGCATACAGGTCTTTTGTCTCCCTAGGTAGGTTTATTCCTAGGTATTTTATTCTTTTTGTTGCCGTGGTAAATGGGAGTGTTTCCTTAATTTCTCTTTCAGATTTTTCATCATTAGTGTATAGGAATGCAAGAGGTTTCTGTGCATTAATTTTATATCCTGCAACTCTACTGAATTCATTGATTAGCTCTAGTAGTTTTCTGGTGGCATCTTTAGGATTCTCTATGTATAGTGTCTTGTCATTTGCAAACAGTGACAGTTTTACTTCTTCTTTTCCAATTTGCATTCCATTCATTTCTTTTTCTTCTCTGACTGCCGTGGCTTGGACTTCCAAATCTATGTTGAATAACAGTGGTGAGAGTGGACATCCTTGTCTTCTTCCTTATCTTAGAGGAAATGCTTTCAGTATTTTAACCATTGAGAATGATGTTTGCTGTGGGTTTGTCATATATGGCCTTTATTATGTTGAGGTAGGTTCCCTCTGTGCCCACTTTCTGGAGAGTTTTTATCTTAAATGGGTGTTGAATTTTGTCAGAAGCTTTTTCTGCATCTATTGAGATGACCATATAGTTTTTATTCTTCAGTTTGTTAATATGGTGTATCACATTGATTGATTTTTGTATATTGAATCCTTGCATCTCTGGGATAAATCCCACTTGATCATGGTGTATGATCCTTTTAATGTGTTGTTGGATTCTGTTTGCTAGTATTTTGTTGAGGATTTTTTCATCTATATTCATCAGTGATATTGGTCTGTAGTTTTCTTTTTTTGTAGTATCTTTGTCTGGTTTTGGTATCAGGGTAATTGTGGCCTCATAGAATGAGTTTGGGAGTGTTCCTTCCTCTGCAATTTTTTGGAAGAGTTTGAGAGGGATGGGTGTTATCTCTTCTCTATATGTTGATAAAATTCACCTGTGAAGCCATCTGGTCCTGGACTTTTGTTTGTTGGAAGATTTTTAATCACACTTTCAATTTCATTACTTGTGATTGGTCTGTTCATATTTTCTATTTCTTCCTGGTTCAGTCTTGGGAGGTTATACCTTTCTAAGAATTTGTCCATTTCTTCCAGGTTGTCCATTTTATTGGCATAGAGTTGCTTGTAGTAGTCTCTTAGGATGCTTTGTATTTCTGCGGTGTCTGTTGTAACTTCTCCTTTTTCATATCTAATTTTATTGATTTGAGTTCTCTCCCTCTTTTTCTTGATGAGTCTGGCTAATGGTTTATCAAATTTGTTTATCTTCTCAAAGAACCAGCTTTTAGTTTTATTGATCTTTGCTATTGTTTTCTATGTTTCTATTTCATTTATTTCTGCTCTGATCTTTATGATTTCTTTCCTTCTGCTAACTTTGGGTTTTGTTTGTTCTTCTTTATCTAGTTCCTTTAGGTGTAAGGTTAGATTGTTTATTTGAGATTTTTCTTGTTCCTTGAGGTAGGCTTGTATAGCTATAAACTTCTCCCTTAGAACTGCTTTTGCTGCATCCCATAAGTTTTGCATCGTCGTGTTTTCATTGTAATTTGTCTCTAGGTATTTTTTGATTTCCTCTTTGATTTCTTCAGTGTTCTCTTGGTTATTTAGTAACGTATTGTTCAGCCTCCATGTGTTTGTGTTTTTTACATTTTTTTCCCTGTAATTGATTTATAATCTCATAGCGTTGTGGTCAGAAAAGATACTTGGTATGATTTCAATTTTCTTAAATTTACTGAGACTTGATTTGTGATGCAAGATGTGATCTATCCTGGAGAATGTTCCGTGCGCACTTGAGAAGAAAGTGTAATCTGCTGTTTTTGGATGGAATGTCCTATAAATATCAATTAAATCTATCTGGTCTATTGTGTCATTTAAAGCTTGTGTTTCCTTATTAATTTTCTGTTTGCTCTGTCCATTGGTGTAAGTGGGGTGTTAAAGAGGCCCATTATTATTGTGTTACTGTCGATTTCCTCTTTTATAGCTGTTAGCAGTTGCCTTATGTATTGAGATGCTCCTATGTTGGGTGCATAAATATTTATAATTGTTATATCTCCTTCTTGGATTGATCCCTTAATCATTATCCAGTGTCCTTTCTTGTCTCTTGTTGAAAGTTTATTTGGATTCTTTAACCTCTATGTAGCAATGGTTTCAAAGGCCAATGGCCAATGGTATTCAACCCTGCCTATATATTAGGAGGAGGTGTGTGTGGGGCGGTTATGGGGTGGTGGTGGGCTGCATGCATGTGTGTGTTGTGCAGGGCTGAAAAATACTGATACCAAGGCCTTGCTCCAGATCTATTATATAAGAATTGCTGGAATTGGGGCCTGGGCAGTTGTGTTTTAAAGTCTGGAGAAGGAGAGCAGGGACATCCCAGGTATTAGCATTTAGAGGAATTGCTGAGCATGATAGGAACCTCAACAACCTGCCTGCTCTCAGTCTTACAGTTTTCTGGAGGCATGAAAAATATAACTCAAATGAGGTTGCAGACTTCAGATTCTTTGAAATGACAGGTAAATTCAGGCACATTGTAGAAAACAACATTGTTTGACAATCTGTACTTTACAGACACCTTTAGTAACTGCTTCTTGGAGTCAACCTTTAGGCCAGTGGTTCTCAAACTTGAGAGTACATCAGAATCACCTGGATGGCTTGTTAAAACCCAGACTGCTGGGGCCCACCCCCAGAATTTCTGATTTAGTAAATCTACAGTAGATCCCTGGAATTTCCATTTCTCACAAGGTCCCATGTGATGCTGATGCTGATGTTACTGGTCTGGGAACTATGCTTGCTTTAAAGAATAGCTTAGGAGAGGCGTACTTTTCAATCATAGTTGATTGTTTCTTGGTTCAGTCAGATCCATCTCTTAATAAAATAATTACTTTATTCTTAACAGTTATGGGTTATTAAAATGGCATAGATATATAAACATAGGGAACTGAGGGCTGTGAACCTAGGAGGCTTCAATGATCAGAAGGGGACAGTGCATCCTTTCCAAAGTCCATTTGTAAGTCATCTGTTCAGAGTGAAAGGTGTTTTATCCCCAAAGGAGCAGTGCCTTGAGTGGGTGCTGGGATGCTTAGTCAATCCATACAGCCTAATCAACTGGTGTGCTGGTTTTCAAATTATATGTATCAATTAATTGTAACTGAGTTTTATTACTTTTGCTTCTTCACCTTTGCAGTGTAAATTTTAATTTTTATATAGATTGTTGGAGATTTAACTCTGAACTCAAGGAGATTTTTCCCAGTCTGTCCATAACTTGTTATGGAAATATTTCTGGTCATAGATAAACTCAACTCCAAATGGAAAGTTATCATTAATGTTTTAAGTTAGAAGCAATTACCTTTGAAACATGTTTGTAACAAAATATGTTTGTATGCTCCCTGCCACTGACTCTACTTTTCTTCTGAGGCCATTCAAGATGGCTGTTCTCTTGCTGCCTGTATATCCCCTGCTCTACCAGTCCCTGCCTCACTCCCATGACTATCCAGTCCTCCTAATTATAGGGCGTAATCAGTAACTGCCTACATTCCTGCCCCCGCCCTATTCACTCGTTTCCCTGGTAACAGATGAGTCAACACGACGTCAATTGCCTCTATAAATGGTAGCCTCTTTCTCTCCCAAGTGGTGAAGAGTGCTGCCACATCCTGCCTGCTGTCTGCTGTACACAGTGGGGGTGTCACTCCAGGACCCTTTGTTTCAGATGTGTAAGATCCTCTGTACAATATACTGTTGCTGTGTCTGTAGCTGTCTCTGGGTTCTTTCTTAGGTCTTGAAGCTGGGCAACTATAAGGCCTGCAGGTCTGTGGGGGGTAGCCCAACAGAGGCTAAGGGAAAAGGCAATATTTGTTTAGCTTAAATTAGAAAACCTGACATTGATATTGAATACTTGAGAGTAGTATCTGCAAACTTTTTTTTTTGCGAGAAAGTGTTTGAATTATTTCAATATCTTTAAAACTTAAGTTTTCTATTTCTGTTGCAACAGTGTTGGCTTTTTAAAATTTTTGAGTAATTTATCCATTTAATTTTGGTCAGCATCTTGATCAGAGTATAGTAGACTATTGTTGGAGGAGGTCTTGTGAGCTGGACCCTGGCAATTGGAGGCTCTTCACCCCCTCCCCTGTCTAGGAATATACATTCTGTCCACTGTTCCTACAGTGGGACTCGGTTTCAAGGATAAAACCTTGAGAGAGTAAGGAGTGATTGAGACCACCTGAACTGAATATGGGGTTGAACCCAATTAGGACCTCTATATAAACTCTTAAGATTCTGGTGGGTTGGTGTGGAGATCTGCTCGTCTTATGACCACCTAAGACAAACCCTGTATGTAAGTTCTGTTGCTTATTGTTGTAAAACTGCCACCTACCAATTTGGAGTGGTCTGCCTCTTTTTCTGTTCTCTCTTTGCCCTCTAGTTTCAGATTTTACCTGGCAACTCCCAAAGGTGTTCCCCAGCCACACCATTTCCCTTAGCCTCTGTTGGGCTGAACTGTAATACTGAGAGTCTTTATAGTTCTTTATTTTTTCCACTGCTACTTAATAGGACAGAAGGAACAAGAAATATTTGGAGGCTTTATGTACCAGTTTTAATTTTGGTAAAAAATGAAAAACATGCTTACTTGATATGTAATGTAGTTAAGATTCTCCCAGAAATGGCTTTCTGAAGGACCTGGGAGCCATTCCTTTAAAATGTAATCAAGAAAGATAGCATCCCTATCTCCTAGTCTCTGTCAGAGGGTCAGAGCCTAACTTCAGTGGGTCCATTGCTCCAAGATGTAAAACTACCTCCCATCATAAAGATATGAGACGCTTATTTCCCTTTGGCTAAAGCAAATTAGCAAACACAGGTGGCCACCATAATTACCAGGTGAAGTTAAGATGGACTATGCACGACACATGGTGCTGTCAAGTCATCTTGCTTGAGGACTAGTTATTGTTCACCTTGAACATGTGGTTAATGGGCTGTATGTTCTTGGCTACATAAAAGGGGAAGATTTCTTTCTGTCTTCACAGTCCCTTAGCAGACTGACTGTGATGCACTTATATTCTGGCTTAATGTTCATTCAATAATAAACTCTATTTCTAATTTTGTGAAAAGTTTTCTGGGTTGGCAGAAGGTTTTGTCTTGGATTTATATTTCTCCAATATATTTGCTATGTTTGCATGTGCTATATAATATAACCCTCTGAACTATGCATTTTTATGTCAGTGTTTTGAAACAGAAAGCTTAAGTTCAGAGAAATTGACTTACCAAAGTTCATATAACTTATAAATGAAGAATATAATTTGAACTTTTTTTTTTAGCTCCACAGTCTTTTATTTCATTGTGCCACATTTCTCATAAGCAGACATATCACTTATTTATATGTTGTCATACTGCATTCAATAACATTGACTTGTTGACATGAGAATTACTAAGGTTTACTTGCTAAATGTGCTCAATTGACTTATGGGCCAAGTCAGATGGAAGACAATTCTCTTCATTTATGCCTGGAGCAATAGTGAGGAGCATATTTATCTCCAAAAGCATGAATTCAAGTCCTTTATTTAAAGTACCTAGACTGCAAAGCAACCATAAACAGTTGGAATACTACCTGTTAAACTAATACCTTATTTAAAATTTTTTTCTAACCTTCTTTACCAATGTAAACAAACCAAAACTTACTACCTGGTGTTTGTGCTTTCCTGGTTTTTTTTTTTTTTTTGCCTCAGGTTCTGCATTCAAATAATGATATCTTTGGAAGTACTCATGAATTTAAATAGCATTTCCTGACTAAAGAAATCCTTGTAAGAACTAAACACTAATGTTTATTAAGATAAAACATTGTTATATGTAATTGATTTTAAATTATTCTAGTACCCACATTTTTAATATTTCTTTTCTATTTCTCTCTGACTTTTCTCTTTACACCTTTGAAAAAGAGTTTTGTTTTGTATATTCTTAAGTTCATATGAATTCAAAATGTTGAAGTATGTTAGCTGCTTTTTTATTGGAGTATAGTTGATTTACAATATTAGTTTCAGGTATACAACATAGTGATTCAATATTTTCACAGATTATACTCCATTTACAGTTATTCCAAAACAATGGCTATATTTCCCTGTGCTGCAAAAGGGTATATTATCTGCTTCTTGCAGTTTTCAAAAAGTCCTACAAGAGAGGTGAACTCTTGCTAGAGCTAGCCTTTCTGCAGATGGAAATGGCAAAGTCTTCATCTTATAAGGCACCTGCCTCAGGTGAGGTCTTTGCAAGGTGTCCAGGCAAGTGAAGTCTGGCTCCCCATCAAGAAGGTGGGATCTGCTACAATTGGCCGAGGGGGTTCAAGTTTCTCAGTTTCTTTCATGCAAATGAGTCTTTCCCAGGTATCAGGGTCCTACTCTCTATTAGGGTCCTGGTTTTGATGCAGAAGTCCTGCTGAGGCTATCATTCATCTTGTAGGTGTCCTACCAGTACCTTTAAAGCCTGAACCTGATATTTTCCCCGCACTTGGACCTGCAAAGGGTCTTAAATATTGCCATGAGGCTTTCTGACTTTCACAGTATACCTTGAATTGAGTTGAATAACCCAAACCTGTCTTTGCTTTAAAAAAAAAAAAAAAACTCTAAAAAACAGTTAACCAAAGGCAGCCACTTCTATAGACCTTATTACCATTGACCCCAAACCTTTCAAGTGCTACCCCTACCTCATAAACCAGTGCTTCACTTTCACCTGTAACTTGTCCTAATCTGCAGAGGATTAGAGTGTTATAATTATGATGCTTCTGCAGCCAGTTCTGATCACCACTCCACCTATTGACAGCACTGGGGTCCTGATTGCCAGCTGACCTGTTGGTCACTGAGAACAACCAAGGATCCTAACCTGAGGACTCTCCCAAACTAAGGATCTCCCGTCTAGGGCCACTCTCTAGACCAGCTATCTTAACCTGGGTCCCGCCAAAAGCAGAACCTGAGACAAAGCCTGCCTTTCAGGTAGGTTAATTTAGAATGTGCTTCCAGAGACCCAGGGATGGGCGGGATGGGAAGAATAAATCAAGAAAGGAAGGAAAGTGTATCCCAAGTAACATCTTTGGGCTGGTTACTGCTGTAGAAAAGTGGGACTCAGTTCTGTTGGGGACCCTTGGAAAAATGGTGTGGATTTTTCCACGTTCCATTCAAAACGTAAGGTTAACATTTATCAAAAAGTCCCTCTGTTAGTTTTCTCTTGCTGCTGTAACAAATTACCACAAACTAGCAGCAACACTCATTTACTATCTCACTCTTTCATATATCAGAAATCAAGGTATTGGCAGGGCTGTAGTGTTCTCTGGAGATGCTAGGAGAATCTATCTCCCTGTTCATTCAGGTTTCTAGCAGAATTCAGTTCTTTTTATTATTTTCAGAAGATCCAAGTTTCCACCGATATCATTTTCCACAACCTGAATAATTTCCTTTAGCATTTATCATAGTGCAATTATATTGGTAATAAGTCTTCTTAGTTTTCTTTTACCTGGAAATCTTTAGTTTGCCTTCATTCTTGAAGGAAAATATCCTGTATATCTAGGATAAAGATATCACAGAATCCTTGTTAGATGCCCCCCCCAAAAAAAAACAGTTTTCAGCACTACAGAGAGATTTTCTCACTCTTCATGGTTTCTGATGAGAAATCAGCCATTAATTGGATCATTTGTCCCCTGTATATAACGTTTTTTCTTACTGCTTTCAAGAGTTGTTCCTTATCTTTGATTTTCACCATTTTGACTATGATGAGCCTCATAACAGGTTCTTTGTGTTCTGCTTGATGTTTAATATCTTCTTTTTGAAAAATACTATATTTCAATAAATTGGGAAAGTTTCAACTGTTATTTTATATTTTTTCTGCCTCACTTTCTCCTCCTGGTATATCAATTACATGTATATTAGATCATTTGATACCATCTAATCAGTTCTTGAGACTATTTTTTTTCTCAATCTTTTATCTCCATGTTCTTTGCCTTGAACAATTTTCTATTTCTTCCATTCACCAAAAGTTTTACTTCATTGGTGATAATTATAAGAGCCATTTAAAATTTCTTATAGTTAGCTCCAACATTTGTTCATCTCTGGGTCAGACTTGACTTTTTTTCCTTTTCTCCTTTGTATTTTCTTGGTTTTTCTCGTGTTGGATAATTTTGGATTGCATTCAAGATATTATGAATGTTGGAAAGATTCTAGCTTCTGTTATCTGTGATAAGGATCATTTCCTTTGCAGCAGGTACTTGGCTTGTCTGGATTTGAACTATAAGCTCTGCTGCATGGGTATCAGATCTGGTCTCAGTTGAGAGCTTTTGTCTTTAATTCAGGTGCTTTGAGCCTATTCTGCTTTGAGCATGTTCAGGTTCAGTTGGAGATACTGACAGAAGAGTTTGGGGATCCCCTTTATGGTTTTTGCCACTTCAGAACTGCCACACTTCCTTCAGAGTTTGACATTGCCTAGCTTCACTTTTCTGGTTCCCCAGACCAGAGAGAGTGGGACTTTCTCCATGTGAGACCCTCTCACCACTGTGTGTTCCATGTGCATGTATTTAGTTCTAGGTTAAGGCCACAAAAGATGGAAACATACTCATGGAGCATGCCATATTCCCCATTCCAAGTGAGTGTGCACTTTCCACCAGACTCTGTTATCTTCATTCTCCAGTACCTTCAGATATTTGCTTTTTGTATTATGTCTAAGTTTTATAGTTGTTTTCTGCAGAGGTGTCCATCTGGTAGCCTTAGTGTCCTACTTGAAAGTGAAATTTCCAGTGAAATCTGGTCCTGGGCTGTTAGAGACACAGTGGTCATCGTTTGTTCCCTTTTTACTTCCCTCTCAGAAAGAGACAATATTCTCAGCAGTATGGGCTCTCCACACACTGGTGATCCCTCTATGCAAAGAAGGCATGGACACCACATGCTAGTGGGTTCACTCTTGAGATTTAGGCTCAAATTCTACAAGTACAAAAATATTCTAGTTGGTGTTCAGCTGCCTTAGTAGTAAAGCCATAGTCCTCATTCATTCACTTATTCATTTCCCTTATTTAACAAATACTGAGTGTCTACTATGTGCCTGGCACAACACTATTATTTTGAGTTATGACAGTGAACAGTATATACATGGCCTCTCCTATTACAGTTAATGTTCTATCAGAAAAGACATTATAATTAATGAGATATAAGATATAATAGGGAGAATACATGTTGTTATAGAAGCCCACCTAAAGGATTTATAATTTAGCTAAGTTATCTAGTGATGGTTCTATGCTGAAGTGATAAAGTTGATAGCTGAAAGGCAACTTGGAATTATCTGAGTGAAGAAGAAGAAGAAAGGAAAAAAATAGCACATACAGAGAGATCATTTGCAAAGGCCCTCAGGAAAGTAAAAATATAGAAGACTCAAATACATAAAAAGAAAAAGAGTGGTATAGCATAGAGTATGGGGAAAAGGGTGGTGAGATATGTGGGGTTAAAAGGACTGGGGAGTAGAGGGCAGGTCATGATGTGTCATGTAATATATGTGTGCTGGGTGTCTTCCAATATGTCCCTTACTCTCTGCACTGGAGGTCAACATGTATGGATTATATCAATGGTTCCTGTGCCTGTGGTTTCTGCCAATGAGGACCCCAGACAGTAGACTGGAAGGCAGGAGGAGAGTGAAATCAGGGTATTTATTTCCCTACTGTTCTTCCTATGAAATAGCCTTGAAGTAGTTGTGTTCCATAGCTTGAAGTCCCTCCTAATCTCAAGGAGGCTTCCTCCACCTGATTGTTTTCTCTCTTTTCTGCCTAGGGATAACAATAATCCCAGACTCCTAAATGCTCTGCAAAGTCAGGGAAGCAGAACTGCTATGGATATTATGAAATAAGGGATTTATTATAGGAATAAGACCTTCCACAATGGTGGGAGAAGCTGGGGAAATAATGGTCCATGGGGAGAGTTAGAGGATGAGAGAGAAGTCATAAATCAGCCCTTCTGAAGCACTGGTACAGGCGTGTAAATCAAAACTTCTCAGGCAATCTGGGATGCCAGTCACTTTCAGCTCGTGGACTGGGGTGATGATGGAGCCCCGGGGGAAAAGTTTGCATTTAACAGGGATCCTGAGGTTGCAGCTGGAAAGGACAGCTGGAACTGGGGCAAGGACCAGCTGGGACCCATCTGTACCTCTGTATCTGTCCTTTACCACTGTAAAACACTTGCCGTCAGATTGTAATGGCCTCTGCCTCACTTCTGTCTTCCAGATCTCAAACTTTTTTTCTGGTCAACTCACATCCATAACCATACAGTGAAGGAGATTCTGAAAAATGTGGTTCTAGCTTAGCCATATTGACATGATGCAATCTCACCACACTATTCCTTATGGTTTCCTTATGTTATACCCTATAGTACCTAAATAAGTCATTACTTATAAGATCCACCTGAAATGATACTAATTTGAATGTGTCATGTCTTTCCCATTGGGACCCTGGATGATACACCATTAAAGTGTGCTTGGATTTATTCTCAGGAAAATTGAAAACTATTGGATTTCGAGCAGGGCAATAATGGAACGGAGTTGTATGTTGAGAGATTATTTTATTTTTATTATTTATTTTTTAACAACTTTATTGGGGTATAATTGCTTTACAATGGTGTGTTAGTTTCTGCTTTATAACAAAGTGAATCAGTTGAGAGATTATTTTAGATGCAGCATATAAAGAATGAAACAGAAGACCGAGGTTGTGTTGGCTATGAATGGAATTGAAAAAATTCAGAGGCACAGAGATCAAGACCACTTAGGAATCTCTTGTGATTATCCATATGAATGGCCATGGTGATGAAGGAAACTGGGCAGATTTAAAAGACAGTGACATCAGGTAGAACGAGTGGATTTGATGACTAATGAGGGTGGTGTTTCTGTGCAGACTGACATAATAGGTACCACTGAGGGAGATATAGTTGTCACATCTAAGAGAAACATTCATAAATACAAGCTGATATGAATGAAAATACAATATTAGAAAAGTGGGCATAACTTATATTGTAAAATGTACAAAAATGTAACTGCTTGTATATTCTTAAGCCCCCCTTTCTGCTGATAGTAGAAGAGAAAGGAAAACTTGCCAGTTAGAGGTAACTCTTCTGGCCTTAAGCAGTCGGTTTCAGTTTAACTGAACATCCTTTGGGTAAACTCTTTTCTAGTTCTGTCTCTCCCCTGCTTTGTGCCTCCAAACTTGTGGAGAAAGCTTGTGGAAAGCTTCACCATAGCGTTAAGGGAGGGGCATGTTACTCTTCTCTGAGGGCTCTGGCTGACCTTGACTACAGTCACTGAAGCAAAGTCTGGGCTTGTATAAATTCTAGCATGCTCTTTTGTTACAGGCAAGGTATGAGGGCTTTTTCTACAGTGTTCTTGAAAGCATGGTTTAATCCCTGAAGCCTGGCTGCAGCACCATCTGATCAAGCATTTAAGTTTCTTTGTCTTTCTGCTTCAATGCCACTTTTGTCCTTTGTTATGATGAAAGAGTTTCCACAGCCACTCACGGACATTTGAGATAATCTGGATTCTTTTAACATGACACAGAAGATCAGAGAAACTTGAGTTCAGTCTTCCAGGACCATCTATCTCGATGCATTTCTGTCCTTGGAGCTCTTACTCCTGTGTCATATTGTAAGGATGTATATCACCAGCTTGACAATCTGACAATTCCCCAGATGTTTTTCCTCAACAATGTCTCTCCCCAGAAACTCAGGGTTCATAATTCCCCTAGCCTTATCCTTCCATATCTCTTTACAATCCAAAATGCACAAGATTTCTACTTCTTCTTCCTGTCAAGTAGGAACTTTTCCTTTGTCATATTATCTATCCTTTCAAAAGTAGTACTTTAAAAAACCAATGAGCCAAATAACTTTTGGGTTTAGATATATAAAGGGGAGACTTCCTCTGTAAATATGGCCTAGCTTCAAGACTATTAGAGATAACTATGGACTGAGGAAATTAAATTTGCAACCAAAAGCTGAGTAATACTGTCTTTGTTTTAAGCTATATTTATTGGTCTTTGCACTGATGTAAGGAGTGTCCTTGGGTCAATAGCTGAAGTTTCCAAAAGACAAAAGGAATAAAAAATTCTGAGTTTGATATATAAAAAATAAACAAACACCTTCCCATTCAGGATGTTGATGTAATCTGTCATACAGCATTGTAAGTCAAAAGCACGTGGAAATCTATAGAGAATTGGACAGTTGAAATAATGGATACATTTGGCCCCATCTCTATAAAACCTGTGGAGTTTTGATACTATAACACCCAGTATTACATACTTCATTTAAATTTAAACATCTTTCTTTACTGTATAGCAGCAAGTAGATGGCTTTTAGCTTTGTTCCCTGGCTCATGTGGAATGGAGACAGAAGGAGTTTTTATGTTAGATACTGCCTGACACTGAGCTCTTTCCCTGGACTAGAAGGAAGTATTATAAAACAAATCTATGGAAGAAAAGGCAAGAAACCTCTCTAGGTATTGAATTAGAACATTTACTGAGGAAAATGTTGCTGCATTTAGAAAAAGAAAATGATTTATTTCAAAACTTAGATATGAAGGCTAGTATGTTCACTAGGAAGTGTTTGTTTCTCCTTGGTGAGTTGCCATTCACATGGCACACAAAGCAATCTCCCAGAGAAGAGGGGACGGGCAATAAGCACCAGATTCTGAAAACCTTAGCTATGAGATATTATCCCCCTACTTTGAAGGTTTTTTTCTTGTTGACATTTAATGATTCTGAAGGTTTACTTGTTACTTTGTCATTCTATAATTCAATCAAGTTGTGTTAAAATATTTAACTACACCAGAAACATATATCAATGAACACTGCTAAGGGGTAGAGAGAGGGTGGAAGGTCTTTCCATTTTGGAAGAATTCAGATGCCCTGGAGTATTAAAAGTCCTTATTATAAAAACTCTGGAATTCTTTCCAGCTGGTCTTTGTGTTACTGATATAAGCTAAAGGATTACTGAAAAATAGAGATGTCTCTAAAGCAATAGGTCTTTGTAACTTAGAATGGGACCTCTGATGCCTCAGAAATGAACTAAGAAAGAAATAAAGACATTGGAATCTTCATTTGAGTTATTTGTTGAGCATGGTGCTACCCACGGGGTGGGTTAGCATTCATAAAAGATGTTTCCCCCTGATATGCTTGCGTAAGGAAGACATTGCTTACTATGATTATATTTTTCACTGGTTTCTCTCAGACATTGTTTTCATCTCCAGAACATTTTGTTTGTCCCCCAAATTACTTCTAAAATATGTGGATTTTCAGAATTTGGGAAAACTCAAGAAATTTTAAAGCCAATACTTTATAGGAAGGGCATAGGACAATAAGGAAGATAAGTTTTAGGAAGTGTAAGAGAAGATTGAGAAGCTATGGTAAGCCACTTGGTACAGAAATATACTGAAACATTGAAATCCCATCTCTAAAATGACCTTGGGATTATAAATTTAGAGTATATATTTCTAAATAGGGGACAGCTCATTATGCTGAGCTAGAATAAGAGACTGATGCCAACTGTGAGGTAATTTGTTGAGATCACTGTCAACATTGTTTTGCCCAGGCAGTACTTTTCAGGTCCATGTGATTTAATAAAAATATCAACAAAATATCAGGACTACATTGGATACAGTGGGAATGAGAATGGATTGGTGAGAGGGTTGAATGTCTCTTTCTCCCCCTTTGCCATGCACGTATCAGCCCTGGAAGCCTGTGTTTGATGACCCATTTTGATAGGCAGTGATGGCAGTAGTTTGAATGATGACTAACACCATGACACTCAGCAACACTTTAAGTCCCCTCTATTTCACAGATGGGAAGGTATTCACTTGTTCCTGGCTCTCACTTGAATGGCTATTTCATATTCGTAGATAGGTATGACACCCCTATTACTTATGTTTAGATGACTCACTATTTTAAACTAGTTGACAGAGAAAATATTTGCAAATTCTAAAATGTGTCTTGT
This sequence comes from Monodon monoceros, assembly GCF_005190385.1. NCBI lineage: Eukaryota > Metazoa > Chordata > Mammalia > Artiodactyla > Monodontidae > Monodon > Monodon monoceros. Next base: position 50,317,759 of record NW_021703768.1, read on the forward strand.
CTTTCAGTTGCATTAAGCAGATGAGGAACATTGTTGCCTTAAACATGGGAATTTTCTAACACATGCATGAATTTTCAAAATTATACTAGTATCCTGGAGTTCTACCACATGCTTGACACCATGTTACATCTATTCTTAGAAAGTGAAATTATCCCTTTAAAAAAAAACAAAAAAATTGTCCCAGTGTGAAGACAGTAAATTAATAGATATTCAGGGGCCAGAAGAGCACCAGAAGGCAGATGCATGGGGTTGAGAACATGTTTTACGGACAGCTTTGATAAACCAGCAACTGAAAAGCCTACAAATTAGAAGTTCTGCGGGGACTGAAAACACTATCTGACATACTATTAAAGCTAATTTGTTTATGTTAAGGAAATGAAGAATAATTATAGACAAAGCTAACAGAAACTGCCGTCACAGGCTTAATTAAATGCTTCCCGTGACATTTTGCAAATTATTTGTCAATTGGTGCTGTGCTGATGGAAGTGGCTGGTGTGGTCAGTTGACCATTTCAGTGTTGTTCTTTACTATTCTTGCAGTTGTTATGTTAACACACAATCCTAGAGAAAAACTTGCTTGTTCTGAGGGAGAAGACCATGTATTCCCTTCGTTATTAACTCTTTTTTCCCTAAATAATCATACAGACATCATATTCCTCCTTGTAATCTTTTCGGATTGGGAAATGTGCTTCAATATAGTGGTTTGGGGGTTGATCAACTGTGTTCACTTGGTCCCCTTGCTCATGATTCTAATATCAAATAAACTTAGTTAAATTACTTCCTGTTTTAATGATCAGAGGCACTTCAAGTTGAATCAACTAATTAAGTACTCTCACGGCCTCTGGTTTACTCATGGCTTCTATTGCTAACTGCTTCTGTGTACTACCCTATCTTAGTATATAAGCATTTGGGATATGCCAGCAGCCACCAACTTCATTATCTCTAAAGATTGTGTGTTCAAAATCTCCAACATAGAGATGTTATTCGGTTAGATAGACATTTTTGACCCTGTTGGGCAAATCTGTCATGCCAGATCACTTCAGGTGCTCCTGGCCATAAAGATATTGGCTGCCTATGGGAGAGGCGTAGATCTCTGTTTTACTCTGCTGTGGCTAGGATGGTTGAGTCACATAGTCAGTCTACCTTTTAAGGAGCTCCGAAAATGCACATAGAGCATAATAGACTCCTTCTTAATACCCACAGAAATGTAAAATCCTGCATCATAAAGAACAGCTTCCACAGTTGTTTGCCATGTTTTAGATCCTGAACTAAGTACATCATACATCTTGAGACATACCAGTCTCATAACAGGACAAAGTATTATTATCAACAAGGAAGTTTAGCCTGAGGAAGGTTAAATAATATGCTCAATGGTATAATATCAGTAAGTGATACAGCCAGTACTTGAACTACATTCCAGGTAATTTATAATCCTAATTTCCTTGCCTACCACACTATGCTGTATCTGAGGTTATGGGAAAGTAGAGAGCTAAGAGGAGTTGGCTATGCTTTTGCTACCAATTTGCTAGACATATCACTCAAAGTCCTTTAATATGTAAGTTCTCTCATTTGGAAGAGTTTGCTGTGGTTAGGCAATGATACTATTCTTCTTTAAAAGAGAATCTATATGAAGATTGAGTGAGAGTTTTATATAAAGCCTCTAATACAGTTCTTGGCACAAAATAGGCCCTCAGTACATTATTATCATTGGGGTCGTCAGTCTACTACTTCCAGGTAAAATTACATCATGCATAGATAAACTCCTTTACAAAGGCACAGCACAGATGCAGCCATACCCATTGAAATCCTCCTGTTTCCAGTGGCTTGTTTTTATTTTATCATTGATCGTTTCTCCTTCTCCCCTCTTTTCTAGGCTGGACCTTTAGGTATATGTAGCTGAGTTGTGTTCCTTTCCTAATAATAATATATCACTGGGGTAATGGAGAAGGAACTCTGTAGAGTGCTTGTTGTCATGAAAGGACTTTTATCCTTAAATATGTCCTCAAATAGGAAAGGTAAAACAAGCTGATTGTGTGATGGAGAAATTAAATTAAATCATTAACTCTTCATTCGTCCAACCAGTATTAATACTTGCCATGTGCTAGATGCTGCGAGCATGTTATACAGTAATGTGTAATCTGTTACCTGAATGTGAAATCTTTTTGATTCTGATGCAAAGAATCTTCAGCTTAGCATAAAACTAAGCTGACTTATTGGTTAATTATTATTTCTAGCTCATCATTTTTATACAGGGTCCCAACACAGGGACTCATCACCCGTGATTCACAAATTGAAAATTCTACAACATATAGTATATTGTGGGTGATTTATAGTATCTCTTCCCATCAGCCACAAGAAAAATTGTAAGCAATAAAGATGCTCATATAAGAAACAAAAAGTATATAATAAAAAAATTAAAAGCCATATACAGCAAGTGCTAACTTGGTTATTTTCACATTTTGAGGACTATAGATAATTCATATAAACGGGCATGTTTTTATTCTAATTATTTATGCTTCCAGTTCCAAGGCGTTAGTCTTTTTTAAAAGGTATATAATTGAGGCCTGAGGAACTAGGCAACATATTTATCCAAGCATTACAGGGCTTTAGAATATGTTAAGAATCAACACAATTAAACTTCGAGATATTACTGCCTTGCTACTTTAAAAATGAGCTATTTTTAAAAATATACCCAGGGAAGCGCTTTTTTAAAAGCAATTCTGCTTATCTGTAAAATGTACATTTTAGGTTTGATATCAAAGTTTGAGCTAGTTGTTTCTACTTATTAAAATGGAAAACTGACTCAAATCTTGGTTTGCATCAAATAATTCAATATGTTACATGTAGCTAGGACTGAGATTTACATCCGTGAGAACATGTTCGAAAAGGGTGAATTTTGATTAGGTCCCAAGAGGAAAAGCACTTCAGGATCTGTTTGTGTGTATGTGTGTGTTTACACTTACACTTACATTTGTACTAAAATTCATAGGCTTTTATGTTCTTGTTTGTTAAAATGCAACGGATTCCATAATCTTGGGAGCTCTATTTTTATACAGAAATTAGAAACCAGTAGTATAGATACAGCAACATGTTATGTTGGAGCAGTCACTTTACTTTTGGAGTTCTGGACAAGGTGAATGCACCAAAGGAGAAATAAAGTATCATTACCCCAACCACACACAACACTCTTGTGTTCCTTGGCTCCCATAGAAGATAATCAGAAAGGGCAGAGGAACTCTCTAAATAATAGAAGCCATTTCTTCCATATCAGTTGGAAAGCCTTATTGTATTTGTGCCCAGCAATTGTGCTGATCAATGAAAAGAGACAGTTTTTTGATTAAAGCAATCATTGATACTTTAATGAAATAACTATTATACAGAAGATACTGCATTGAGAAATGGACTCTGAACTTATGAAATTTATAGTTTAGCTGAGAAGATGAGATAGGTAGGGTTGACATTAATTATACATAGTATATGCTAATTAGTGAACACATAGCTTGGACCAGTAGGTCCTAAATATCATCAGAAGCATCAGGAAATGTTTTCACTCTCCTCCCTCCTTCCCGCCCTTCCTCCCTTCTCTATGGAGACTTCAGTTTTCTCCAAAGAAGAACATTCTAGTCTCCTGGCTGGCCACCAATGTCCCTAGAACTGGCTGGTGGTGGATGGGGAGAGGGGAGTTGGGGAGGCCTCATTCTTCATTATGAAGACTTTCATATATTCCTTTTCTTGTCAGTTAGGGGCCTTTTCCCTGAACTTGCCTATGCCTGTTGTCACGAAATCTGGAGCCTCTGTAGTTCAATCCTCCAGATCTACATCTAATCATTTCCTTCAGGAGTTGGGGAAGAATAGTTGCTTCTTGCTTGGGAGTGGGTGAGAGGCTCTCAAGTCTAACTAGACTTTCAAATAATATCTGATACCAGCTCTTTGTGTCGTCTTTGCCTATATGCCTGTTGATTCCAAATCCTGGAATCAATCTATATGCCTGTTGATTCCAAATCCTGAGATTCTCTGGGATTCTATAGGATGAATCAGATTGCTTCTTGTATACAACTGTTGACAGCACAATTACACCTAAGTCAATTGTATTCTTTTATTGTCCATCTTGCAAAATTTTGGTGACCTCTCTCGTCTGTTATCTACTCTCTAGTTCATTTTCCTTTTGGATTTATACTTTTAGTTCCTTTACTGTAATTTTAGAGAAATTTCTGAAGTAAGCCTAGATAATAGTTTACATACAAGTTACTGTGTTTAACAGAATATCTCATAGTTTTCATTGGACCTCTATGGAAGTATCTACTTGGCTTCTAGAGAATTAGACCTGGATTACAGTATCTGAATTCTATAGTTGTGTTTTCTGTCTTGTGATACATATTTTCACTTGTCTTGAGTTAAGTATTTAGAGGATGGCTTCTTAAATATCCCCAAGTCACTCCCAGGTAGATTCCTTCCAACTGGCTGTTGATGAGACTTACATTCCCATCGTCCACTGTCTTGAATGTCATTCTTACACCTAAATAGGCCAGTTCCAACCATCCTTGATGTCAAATGGCAGGGAGGAGGCTTTGTGTGTTGCTCATATTCTTAGTTCAGTTAAAGTCATGAAATGGCTTAGAAACTTTTTCCTTAGCCAGTCGGGGTCAACAGATGCCCCAGTTTTACAGGGTGTCAATAGAACTGGAAAGGAGAAAGTAGTTCCTATGGTAGCAACCCACTTTGTGGAGATGTAGGTAATGCAGAGAGAAGAATAGAAACAAAGTTAGGTTCTTTTAATTTCTGGAATTGTGGCCCCACAGTTGACTTCTGTAAGTTGTTTTCTGCTTTGTGGCATATTCATACATCCTTTTCTCTTTCTAAACAAGCATTCTCTAAAATTATTTAGGGTCTGTTATATATATATATGTGTATATGTGTGTATATATGTATGTTATGAACGTGTGTGTGTATAAATATTGGCATGTGAATTAACCCAAAGCACACACTAAGGTCTTTAATATACTTTCCTATTGGTCTTACTGGGCTTCTTGGTTGTAAAGTGATCCTGTCTATATTTTACATCTTTTCTTCCAAAGACAGACATTAACCCGAGCTTGTATTTGTTAGTACAAGCTCGAGCTGACATTGAGGTTCACAATTCAAGGTAATTATCGGGCTATTGGAAGGTGGGGATCAGTGGTTTTAGTGTTAGTGACATGAACAAACTCCAACCTAAGTGAAAAATATTCTGGGAGGTTAGTTTTTATGAGGGAGAGGAGTATATAGGGGGTGAGTAAGAATATTCTTACCACAAAGAGGCATAGTCCAAGTACTTCTTGAGTTCAAGGACTGTGTCTAATTTATCCTTGTATCCCTCAAAACCTTGAACATAATAGATGTTCAATAAATTGTTAAATAAGTGAAAGAATAAAAATATTAGTGAGGTGGCTCCTGCCTGTCGGAGCCTCTTCCTGAGCCTAGCCTTACAGGAACTCAGACAATGACAGCTTTGGGTTTTGTCCCAGCATTTGGCACAAAATGATAAAGTAGAGTTTTCTAGTGGTATTCTCTGAATTCTAGACCTTGGTGGTGATCCATAAGGATGGTTTTTGCTGTGCTGTCAGTAATTTATTTCCCCCTGCCTGCATAGCTACACTCCTATAATTTCCTCAAATGAGACACTTTCTCATTGTCTGCATTAAATACTCTGGCCAACATTCATGTATACTTTAAAACTGCTAGGCATCCCAAATGATAGATGAATTAAGATAGAATTAAAATATGCTTTAGTAAGTTCATATATTTTAATCATTTCAGCTTGTTGTTTTTCTGGTCGTTTACTAATGTGGTTTGATTGTTCTTGTATCCTGGGGCTGTTTTAATGAAGAGCAATTTTTAGAAACTCAGGAAAATAAACAAACGGATAAATTGTCTTTGCGTAGCTCTGCATCAGATTAAATGTTTGTCACTGGAAGTTCAGTTCTTGCAAAAAGTAAATGAAATGCTCTGATCTCTGCTCATAAAAATCAAAAATGAAGATGTCTCTTCATTGAGTCCCGTGGCTCTCTGGGAGGTGAGAGAGTGGGCCGCAGCAGCAGTTTTTATTGCAAACATCCTCAATTCTCTACCCCACCCACAATTAGCAGGTTGCCTGTTCAGAGTGTGCTGTCAACCCATTAGTCCACGTCAGCTCTGAGTTGGGATGTATCTGCGAAACAAGAAGTTATGACATTTTGCTTTCGTCTCATCTTTTTTTTTAAATTGTTATTTAGAGGAAAATGTTCATGATTATTTTTATACTAATAGAATCATAATTCCATTTGGTATATGATTCCGAATCTCTAGATCTCATTTCCCCCTCCATTCTCTTATACATAAAATAAGGTTGGTAGTATTATCCATTCAGAGTCAAATAGGAATATCAATAAATCCAGCAGTTACCCATTGCCTGTCAGTTTTCTATCTAGAACAATTAAGGTAGGGGATGTGTCTCTTTACAACTACCTGAGCAAATTTTAATTAGCAGAGCTAAATTAGATGAGTGAGGATGAACTGGAAAGAAAAGCTTGCCTGGGAATATTCCTTAAGGTTCCAAAACTTGAGAAGTAATCTCCTAGAAGCAGTTTGTGGGTCTATCTAGCACACAAATTTATTTACTTGGTATTATCGCTCCCCCTGTGGCCCTCAAGTTGAATGTCACATTCTCAGCCTTTCACAATGTTCTTTCTCTATTTTAAGTTTGACTTAGTCACTCTGTGACATTCTAACACTGCAGAACAAAACTTTCTAATGTCTCTATAGTAGTTAACCAAGAAATGAAATGAAGGTTTAGCCAAAACAGAAGAATGTGTACTCATACAGGCAGATGGACTCTCTCTCTCTCTCTCTCTCTCTCTCTCTCTCTCTCTCGCATGTCAGTACACACTCACGCCGAGAGCGGA